>NW_008597065.1:0-288 GCF_000691845.1 Merops nubicus | reverse complement strand
CAGCACAGCCCCGCAGAGACACGCAGATCCGTGTGGGACAGCCGGCGCGCTCTGGCAGCCGCAAGCCCTTAGCGCCAGTACTGCAGATACTTCGAGTTTAGAACTTGAGTATCACCCGAGTTTTTAAAAGTGCCTCGTCAATTCCGTTTCCACTCCGTCTTTATTTCACCAAGGAGCTGTTTATCCCCGAGGAAGCGTAAAGAACCCGCTCTGCGAGCTGCAGCGGCTGCCAGAGGTGCCCCTCGGCGTGAGATGGCCCCAGCACCTCCCGCAAAGCTGCCCCGCACG
>NW_008597064.1:0-263 GCF_000691845.1 Merops nubicus | reverse complement strand
ACTACACACATGATTACCAACCTCACCCCAATTCTTCCCCCTATTTTCATGGTTCACAACACAGAACAGCTCTAGGTTCAAAGCAAGCAAGCATGGGATTTCCAACAGACTGCTCTTACAGCAAGTTCTGCTGGTGAATCTTTCAGCAGGCAAAATGAGTTTCAAAGCAAGCAAGAAAGACAATTAAAAGAAAATGAAACAATCAAAGTTTAATTAATAAACTACAGGTTAACAACTAAAGGAAGGTGACGGGAGTAGGTGGA
>NW_008597063.1:56150-71707 GCF_000691845.1 Merops nubicus | reverse complement strand
TTTGCACCCCGAAAAGCGGATGGGCGCTGAGGGGTCAGCGGGACAGGGCCCGGGGCGTTGGAAGGATGCGCTGCAAGTCGCTGGGCTTCGCCCCAAGAGAGACATCTGTAAGGTCAGGCTGGAGAGGTGCGTTCCCCCGATTCCTTCAGCGGCCGAGGTTAAAACCGTCAACTGTCAGTTTTGGAATATACCCCTCGCAGGGTGAGATGCCGCTCTTCTTCTGCGAGGCAGCTTCTGCGGCTCGCTCCTCGGGTGCGCTTCGCTGCAGGGGGATCCTCATACCCTCCTGGGCTACGAGACCTCTGCACAGTTCAGGAATAACTGCTAACGTTTATAGAGAGTCCATGCTTTCGATTAGACTTCTAATCAGTTCATTAAAACCAATAATTTCTAGCATTAGAAACTTAAAGAGTTCTTTTTAGCATTTCTAGGCTTCCTAAACCAGTATTTCACTCTGTATGTGGAATTACTTGGTAGCTTGAACTTGTGTCACAGTATTGCTGTGCAGGTGTCTTCCATAGCGAAAATTGTTAGTAGGACATGAGACACATGTTTTTTTGAGGTAGGAGGCAGGCAGCTTTTGGCAGCAAATGGCAAGTCCGTCATGCTGCCATGGGCTGAAGATTCAAGTTACTGTGTGATCCCTCAAGGGAGTCCTGCCTGTGTGCAGTGGGGCCTAGGGAGGAGCACATCTCTTCCTGGATTTTCTTCAGGAAAAAAAAAAAAATCTTGGCATGGACAGCAAAAATGTTTGCAGTACTTATTTTGACACACAAAAAACCCCAAACTTCTAAGAAATAAAGCTGTGGCTATTTGATGTATATGTTGGGAACTCATGAAGAGCAACAGATGTGTTGTTTTCCTTAGGATTTAGGGTAACTTGCACCCTTCACAGCCTGAAAGATGCAGCTTCTTTTATGGAGAGAAAACAAATTGTGAGGGTGTGTTTTATTATTGTCAGGGTGTTGTTGCTTCCAATGGCTGCTGCAGTGGTGATGGTGAGGCTTTCCCTGTCTTTTCCTTCTCTCCTCTGTGTCTTGTGCAGTGGGCACCTGGAATGGGTCTAGGACCTAGAGACGCTTTCTCTGCACGGGGAGTTTTGGTTCCTTAAAATGAGATGCTCCCATGCATTTTTTTTTAAGAAATCATCTGAGCAAAGTTCCTGCAAAGAGTGGAGCATGAATATTCAATTGTCAGGGTGTTGTTGCTTCCAATGGCTGCTGCAGTGGTGATGGTGAGGCTTTCCCTGTCTTTTCCTTCTCTCCTCTGTGTCTTGTGCAGTGGGCACCTGGAATGGGTCTAGGACCTAGAGACGCTTTCTCTGCACGGGGAGTTTTGGTTCCTTAAATGAGATGCTCCCATGCATTTTTTTAAAGAAATTATCTGAGCAAAGTTCCTGCAAAGAGAATATTCAGTATGTCTCAGTTTCCTTTTTTAATCTCAGTTTTGATTTTTTTTTTTAGCTGTTGCTATTCTCGTGGAATAGGTGGCACAGAGGCTGATCACTTCTGTTCTTCTGCAGCCTTTTCTCTTGCCCAGTTTTCAGACTCTTCCCACCCATTCACTATTTCCCCATCAGATGTACTCAAATATTACCATTTACTTGTGCTAAAGGGAAAGTCCAGGACAAGTTACTCATTGAAAAAATAGTGGATGGACCTTCTTTCTTCTCATGATAGAGAAATTCTGCCTGAACTTCTGACAACAAACCTGTGTTGGTGAACAGGTGGTAAATCTTATTCTGGTGATGGGAAAGTTTTCTGCATTCCACTGGTGTTTAGAGGAGGGTAAAAAGTTGGTAGGCAGGTAGTGAACTTGACTCGTGGCTGTGGTTCGGATGGGACTGCTGTTCATGGCCAGCAAACAAGGGGTGAAAACCTGCATGTGCTTTCCACTCAAAGTTGTTAAATGCTTTTGCCTTTACTTTTGGAACAAAATCTGGTGCTCGGTGTTGAGAAGTGGGCAGTGGTTAGTGCCAAGTGCTCAGTGGAGCCTGTCTGGTCTTTTTTGTTCCATCTGGGCCAAGGAGGAAGAGCTCCTGAATGGGTGCTGTTGCCTGATGGAGTGTAAGGGTCAGGGTTTGAATTTTGGGGTGTCCCTGGACCCTACCCGTTGGGCAACATTCCTTAGCCTGCTGCACAGGAGGACTATTGAAAGCTGTTCTCTGACCTTGACATTACTAAAGCCAGACATGGAATGTGAACAGGTCTTTGTGGCCCGTTTTAAAATACGGAAGCATAACTTTTGCCAGAAGTTTGTGTTAATAAGTAAGCTCACTGGTGTGTAAAGAATATGCATTCCTTGGGGGGTTATCTTTACTGTGAATTTACAAAAGACTGGAGCCAAAAGTTTTAATTTGACTTGAAAAATAGAAAAATCCTGTCAGTATTTGATTAGAGTCTATGAAAGAAGAGCAGGGACATGCTGGAGTCTTACCTGTTGTGCAGCATCCTTAGCTGTGGCAGATCTGATGGGAACACTGATTATTTTTATTTTCACTGCCTTTTTTCCACACCCAGACTGATAATTCAGGTCTGGTTCCTAAGTAGATTCAACTTGCACTTACTGTAAGGTTAGGCAGCTAAAGCAGAGTCAAAGTAACGGGCCTGGCACATGGGCAAGAGCATCTGCTTAAATGTGTGTAATTGTATTTTCAATGTCATTAGGTGCCTCGTGTAACTTATTTAGGAGCTCTCTCACACTTTTATTCTTCACTTTGCAGCATTAGAGGAGTACTACAGACAAAAAGTCTCCATGCTTTTCAGCTTTTAAAAAAAAGTGGTGGGTATCTTAGGCTGAGAGGAAAACCTGCCTGGCTGGGAGGTGAGGAACAGTAATGTTTGACTGCTGTTAATATATAACTGATGGGATCAAGGGGGAGAAGCAGTGTGGTATTTCTGATGAAGGTAAAGCTGCTGTTTTGTGCTGCTCTGGCGCAGCCCATAGCCCTGGTGCTGTGGTGGGAATAGAGGGTTGCCACAGCTGGGCGTAGCAGTGAGGGAGTGCCTGGGCCAGAGTCCTTCTCAGAACACCAGAGCTATTGGGGTACCTGGGCAACGCTGTGCCAGGCTGTAGGGTTGGTTTTTGCCTTCTCTCTTGGCTGGAAGGTTGCTTGCATATGGGTGGGGGTGGCGTTCTGCTCCAACTTCCCCTGGAGAACAGCTGGGGTAGGGTAGCTGGCAGATCAGCTGCTTGCCCCAAAGCGGTGTGGGGAGAACATCCCGACCTCCCATTGCTGCCTGGCAGCGGGCAAGGGACAGAAATGCCTCCTCTTCCTGGCTGCACAACCTCCATACTTGGGTACTTTGGAACCTTGGATAATGCTTCCCTTCACCTGCATTGTTAAGTGCTAACATGACCCAGAGGGTATGACTGCAGCCTGTCTTTCAAACCTCTGCTAGTGTTACTGACATTTCTTGTTCGTTGTGGTCCAGAGCCTTGGCTGGTCTCATGAAGAACAGGTTGTGATGGCCACTGAGATGGTAACTGGAGAAGAAGTAGCTGATGATGAGGAAGGAATACTAAACCTGTAATATGCATAGCAAGTTTTCTGCTACTGGGATAGTAAAATGTAAGCTAGAAAGAGACTTGTTGCTGAATGGTCCTTACATGTTTAAGTCACCCTGACTTGATAATGAAAAGTTCATTGAAGTGTAATCTGTAGTTAACAGGAACTGGACAGTCCTAGTACGCTTGGCGTAGGTGTATCTGAGCCAGAAATAAATGGATTAAAATCCATGTGAGATTCGAGTCTATGGAGATTCGACTCTTGAATTGTACAATTAGTCCCTCTCATGAAATAGTGCAGGAATATGAAGCACATCAGAAAGTTGCTTTAGTGCTGACAGTTCGGAGCTTGAGGATACAGAGAATGAAGTGTTTCACGTGTGACTTTAAAACTTAATTGTCTGGCAGTTTTCTTAAACTAAAAGATTATGCCATAAAAGTTTGCTCAGCGTCCCATTTTTGCAGTGATCAGGATTATTACACATTAGGAAATTGGTGGGTGTATCTAGTTTTTAAGCTGTCTGAAGGTGAAGCTTTGGGAAACATAAGCAGTCTTTGAATAAACAAATGCCCCAAACGTGCACATGCTAAATGTGCTGATTTAGAGGGTCAAGGAAACCCTGAGCAAACCTGTAGATCCCATGATGAAATTAGTTGTCTTTGGTAACAGTGATTTGAAGCTTTCTTGTAACTTTGCAAGGCTTTTGCAACTTAAGTCTTTAATGAGCGTTATTATTTTAATAAGATCCCTGTCTTTGACACACCTTACATTTTCACCCACTAATATTTGTCATCCTGGAAGCTTAGGGATTTTTTTTTTCCCTTTCAGCTCTTCTATGTGAGGTGCTGCTGGTGTAGCAGGATGCTCCAGTTCAATTTTGTGTCTTCATTGCCTTTTGTGTTCCTGGCTGAGACTTCCTTCTGTAGCTCTTGCACTTGATTTCTGTGTCTTTGGACAATGGGCATCTTTGAGAGGTTTTCATATGCTTGGTGGAAGGGCCATGCCCTTTTGTAATGATGGCTTGAAAAGAAGTGACCAAACTTTTATAATAACCCTTCGGTCATGCCCAGAGCAATTTCTTCAATTAGAAGCTGATGTTTCAAATGGAGTTTTCAAGAATTGTATGTGCAATAATTAAACTAACTAGCAGGAGTTATAATTCAGCGAAGTTGGCGGGGCCGGGCTGTTGTACATTGTTCCCGCTCAGCCAGGCGTAAGGGGGGGAAACGTTTTTTGCCACGCTGGGAGCTGGAGCTAAGTGTTCCCTTTCTTTTCTCTCCCTGCCGTGCTCTCTCTTGCCACCAAAAATTAAATTAACACCCCACCAGTTTAGGTTCAGTAATTTTCACAGTGAGTTTTCCAGTCATTAGTGATGATGATGGTGCAGTGTAGACTGTTGGACATTAAATGTTATTCATCTATAGCCAGTCATAAAACATGAATTGTCTTTTTCCCTCCCAATTATCTCCTTTGTATCATGACAATTTCTTTTCAGTGCGGAAGCATTAGGTTTCATGGTAATAAAAGCTCTGAGGAGGAGTTTACCACACACTCCTCTATCTCTTTTCTATGCTATGGAAACTTTAGGGGATTTAAACTGCAAGTTTTTTCTTCTTTCCCATCCCAACTTAGAGCTGGTTAGAGATCCACTAAGTACTTTTTATATTTGTAAGGTGGTTATTGCAGCCTGGGGGTGGGGGTCGGAGAGGAAGGTAAACTTAAGCTGATGGCCTGGCTGAGTTGCTTATGAATTTACTTCCAACTTTGAGCAAAGAACTTTGCTGATCTGAAGTGTTGAGTTGGACCTTTAATGTACTTCGTAAAATCAGCTTTTGGAGGCTGTGGAGAGAGAAGCAAGAGCTAAATGAGTATGAACTGCCTATAAAGTGCCTGATTTCTCAGTATCTGGTTTGTGTTTGTGTTTTAGAAGTGAAATATTGGAGTCAGAAATGCTTCTTGCTCTTTAAGAAAGCTGTGTATAGTCTGCAAGACTAATGCAGGTCATTTAAAATGTGTTGTGAAAATAAAAAGCATGTAGAAAGGAAAGATATGACCTATTAAATTTAATTTCTTTTTTTTTTTTTTCTTGGAGCAGTTTCTCTTGAAGAAGTAAAGTAAAATACACTGACACATGGTATTCACTGTGCAGCTCAAGTGAAGGATTTATAAAGATAATTGCCAGCTACTACTGTCTCCCCACTTCCTTGCCCCCCACAAAGAGCACCATTGTGAAGAGTCCTTCACAGTGGCAAAGTCATCCAGCCTTGCAAGTTAGGAGTGCTCTCCCTGTAACGAGGCAAGGCTGTAAGGGAGCTGTGGTGGCCACGGGGCTCTGCCCAAGCACAAGTGGCACCAGGGCCCTCGCTCTCTCCCTCTCTTTGGCTGCACATGAGGGTTCAGTGTTTAATTAAATGCTTCTTGTTCCCCTCCCTAAGGGCCCTTGTCTTTTCTTGGGAGCGCTGCAGTGGGTGTGCACTGAATGAAGCCTTTGTCAGGTGTTACTCCCAGCACCCAATGGGCTCCTAGGCTGCCAGCATCATGTGCTGCTGGGCTGGTCGCTAGGTCACCTTTCCATCTCTCCCACTTTCCTTTTGTATGTGGTAATTTTTGGTTTTAAAAAGGCAGTGCCTGTGGACCATGGCAAGGAGTGGCCATGGGACCACCAGCCACAAGCACCCCCATCTCGCCCGCTCCTCTGTGGCTTTGCAGCATGAAAAACCAGTAATGCATTCCAATCTTTGTCCTGTCTTTGTCATTTGCTACTGAGAGGCATGTTGCTTAATATTTAGTTTATCAAACTGTAATGATTTTAATGAACTAAGTTCAGACCTTCTACATGGTTGCCACAGTTTAAAATTTAGCTTCAGATGGGTTTGTTTTGAATCCTGGAGAAATGTGTGTTTAGTGCAGAGATGCTATAAGAAGGGTCAGCTATGCATGAAAACACTGCTGTTCCTGGGCTTGAGTGGCAGGTTTTTGATTTTACCCCTTTGTAAAGAGAATGGTAACAAAGTTGGCGTTCTCTCCCAGGTCTTCTGGCAGTGTTGCTGTGGGTTGTTCACCCAGATGGTGAACCTGTTCTTTCTGCTGACCAGGAGAATTACAGCTTGTTCCCATGGTTGAACATGGCAAAGCTTTACTGTGTTCTCATGATTCAAGACATTCATTTAGAAAGAGTAGCAGAAAAGATGCAATCCAGATGCATCAGTTGTCCTCCAAGACTCCCGGTATCCAAAGCTGTGTTCTGAACAACCGTATAGAATTACAGAATCATAAAGATTGGAAAAGACCTCCAAGATCATCAAGTCCAACCGTCAAACCAACACTATCATGACCACTAAACCATACCTTCTGTTGGCTTCAGCAAACACATGATGGCCAGGCTTTTCTTTTCTTGATAGTCAAGGAAATGCTGAAGTGTTTGTAGAAAATAAAAGCTGCTACCAGATCGTGGTTTCCCCTGCAGAAACTGGCTGTGAAAAGTGAGGACGGAAGGAATTTTTAAATAATTGTTATCTGCTTTAAATGGAAAAGCATAAATGTTTCAATTATTTTCTAATGATCTTCACTGCTGGGAATGTTATTGCAGTCTCCGGTTTCCAGAATCGAAAGTGCTTCCTTAGTGGGCCAGATCTGGAGAGGTTTTTAAGGACACTATGTTCTTCTTGTAATAAAATCCCTTCACCTAATACGTAAACATTCTTTCTTCAGTCCAGTGTACTTGATCCCTCAGTTTATGACCTGAGACCAGTGACAAGAAATATTTGAATGTTAAGAATGTGTGTTATAATACGTGTTAAGCACGTATGTTTTGATGAAACAAAGTGCTTTCCTGTTGACATCTGAGCAGGTCTTCATGGCTACTTTTTTTAGCTGGGTGCCTGTTCTGAGCCACAGTAACAATAGAGCACTCATTCAAAGGTTGGTAGCTACCCAGGGAATCCTAACAGTGGTTCTTCTAGTTACTTTTTGTTTTCTGCAGCAGAAAAGCAATGGTGTAATATTGCCATCAGCACTTACTAAGCACGTTTTTTGTTTCCTTATGAGAGAAAGTTACTATACTGTGCACTTAAATATACACACTATAATGACTCCTGTAGTGTGTTTTCTGGAGCTGGATGTACTTCTACCCATGCAATATGAGACTTCATTGTTGTTCTTCCATGGGAGGATGGGATGGGACACCAGAACAGCAGAAATCAGTAAAATACAGCAGCCTTTTAACTTAACTTTTAATTCCACTATCAGATGATTAATGAAAGGATATGCAGGTGTATTATAGATTGCTTTTTTAGAAGGGCAAAACAATTCACTTAAACTCTAGGAAACTACTCCAAACTTGGTTCTTTACAAAATCTACAGATGGTGACAGTGAAAAATGTTCTAATCTGAAGAACTTGGTTTGGATACTTCCATGAAGTTTTAGTTTTAAAGTAGTTTTGCTGGCTTTAAGTGCTTCAGAAAGTAAGTGTGCTAGCTCACGCTTGCCTTTGGAGGAAAGTGAGGATGCTGAAAGACCCATTGCTGGCTCCGGTATGGGGAATCCCACCGAAAGGGCAGAGAAGGGACTCTTGGAAGGTGATGAGTCACAATGGCTTTCCAGTGACATGGTTTAAAATGCAGTGGCCAGCAGGACTAGGCTGGCTGTGGCAAAGGCTGGTTTCTCCTTCTGATGCCAGCAGAAGGGGAAGAAGGTTGTGTTTGGGGAGGGGAGACTCGGGCTGGCCTGTGGCAGACCTGTGGCTCTATCCCCACGTTGGTAGCAGGGCAGTTTGTGACTGTGTCCTTCCTCACCAGTAACCAGAGCTCTAGTAACTCTTGCTTATCTGCTGCCTTGAAGTTGTTATGTGCAGTAACATGTGCTCTCACTGGGTGTTCAGAGGCTCTCAAAAAGGAACAACACTCCAAGGACTGTGTTTAACACTGGAGCTGTAAAGCTTGCAAAGTGTTATTAGCATTAGAAGAAGCTGGGTGCTGCCAGTTTGTTTGAGATTTGGCTACACTCATAGGTATGATTGGGGGGCTATAAAATGAGGTTTTCTTTTTTAAAAATGGGGACTTTTTTTGTCCTTTAAAAAAATGCCTATACCAAATCTCATGAAAATTTTAACTTAAGAAGAAAAATTAACTCTTTCAGACTAGTTGTATTTTCCACTTTGGTCATAATATCCATGGATATCTTTCTACGTGCAAAGAACATGGAAGAAATAGATCAGTTTCTGGATGCATCAGCCTTTCTCCAGGTCATTGTGAAAAAGACTTAATAGCCTAATAAATATATTGTGTCTACTTACCTTGTCTGACTGGTATCCATGAGTCTATGAGCTTATAGAGCCCTGCAACTGTGCCAATAGCAATGCACAGAATTAATTCTCTATGTCCCTTTCCAAAGGGATCAACTCAACATAAATGGGTTTTATCACTGCCTGTTAGTTTATTGTGTTCCAATTCTAGAGAGGTAACAAAGTCCTGTAAGCTCCATGTGATGCTGCAGTGAACTTCTGTGTATTTGTTGGCTGTTTATTTGTGTTTGGTTTGGTTTGGTTTGGTTTGGAGGTGGACTTTGTTTTTTTATTTTCTTTTGTTTTTTTCTCTCTTGAGTTTTAGTCAAAGGATTTTCATTGTGTTCTTTACCTGCTGATAGTGCTCAGCCTTTCCTCTCTATGTCCCTTTCCAAAGGGATCAACTCAACATAAATGGGTTTTATCACTGCCTGTTAGTTTATTGTGTTCCAATTCTAGAGAGGTAACAAAGTCCTGTAAGCTCCATGTGATGCTGCAGTGAACTTCTGTGTATTTGTTGGCTGTTTATTTGTGTTTGGTTTGGTTTGGTTTGGTTTGGAGGTGGACTTTGTTTTTTTATTTTCTTTTGTTTTTTCTCTCTTGAGTTTTAGTCAAAGGATTTTCATTGTGTTCTTTACCTGCTGATAGTACTCAGCCTGTCCTCAAACCTTCCAGATGCTCCTCAGCCCGTGTGGGAGTGGACTCTGCCCTTGCCTCCTGCTCTAGCAGACTGGCATTAAATGTTTGCTCTCCTGCTTGTGGGTATTGCAGGGTTAGTGCCCAGACAAGTTTGCTTTTCATTGACAGATGAAATAACAGTAGCTGGCATTAAGAGCAAGCTGAGGGCTCCTTGGTCTCCATTGTCTGTGCTCAGGGAAACCCATACACGTTGCTTAATTCAAGGGTGCTGTTGGGATGCCCTAGCTTCTGAAGCCAGAATTAGGGCAGCACCCATGCGAAGATTTCCGCCCACTTGCCTCTCTTGCTAGTGGAAGTTTCCTGGTGAGGCTTTGCAAATGGCCCCTGTCCAAAGGGGTGGTCCAGGCTCATGTGAGCAAACCTGAGAGCCCAAAAAGGAGGGTGAAACATCCACAGCATTGGGAAGGAGAGTAGAGGAAGGAGGTCCTAGTGGACACATAGCTGATGTTTATGTGGCTCTTTAAGCCAAAGGAGGAGCAAACTGTGAGCAGTTGGGTGACCCCGAGTGGAGGTTTTCAGGTGCCTGGTGTCATGTTGTGTGTGGCCCTGTTCTGGCTGTGAGAAGTCAACAACTCGCCTGGGCTGTAGGGACATCCTAATTAGCTGTGTGTTCACAAGGTGGTTTAACCAGTTGAAAAACAGGATTTTAAGGTGTATTTTAAAGCAAAGACAGTATCTAACATGGTAGACATTATTAGCAGGTGAGGTTATTAAAAAATAAATAAAAGGGTGGGAATTTTCTCCCTAGTTTAATTTGAGAAAAAAGAATTTAAAGGGACACATTCACCCACTATTTCTGAAGAGGAGCTGAAAAAAATGTCAAAGACACTAAGCTTTCCTGCCGTCATTGCTAGTTTGTTACAATTATCCTTTTGGTTAAAAAGAAATACTTTCTTGCTGTTGCTGATTTAAAAATCCTATGCAGCTATAGAGGAAAATGTTAGTCTTCTGAAAAGCTGCAGAGAATAGTCATGAAGGGGTAAACATGGGGCAGGAAAATAATAGCTTCCAGTCTCAGTAATCTTAGATGCTCTAAAAACAAGTATATTTTTCCAACAAGACTTCTTTAGACCAGGTGTCAGCCTTGTAGAGAAGCCTCCTTTATGAATATGAATATCCAGGAGTGGGAGACTGACCAGGTTTTTAGTGACATGAATAGATAATCTTGGATATCTTGCTTCATCTGGTAGGGAAGCAAGTCTGATAGTGTGAGATCTGTTCTTATCAAAAGCAGAGACTTTAATAGTACTTAATGCATTTTTTTAGGAGATCTGTCTGGTATCATCTCCATCATTCATCAGACTGGGAGGTGCCTGCAAGGTGGGGATGGAAGAACACAGGACTTGGAGGGCGGTGAAGCTTTGCAGTGCTTCTCAAAGAAATTTTGTGTGCTTAATCATTCCATGGTAGAGGCTGAGGGTAATTTTCAGCTGGAGTTCCTTCATATAGATATGTGTGTAAAAGTGTGTATATATAATGTTTTAAGTGCTGTATGAACAGAGGTTTCCCATTAATTTGAGTGGTCTTGATACAACAAGATGCAGGTGGCCACATGTGCACATAACAAGTTAAGTCTGACTTTGGTGGGAGGACTTACATTTTTAAATATAGGCATGCTGTATATTCTTGTGTTTGCCTGACTGTTGTTGGGAGATGCACCAGACTAATCTCCTCCTGGTTAATCCTAAAGTGGGTCATTTTCATCTAAGCTGGGACCCCTCTGAGAATTAAGCTTACAATATCAGAACTAGTATTCTTTGCATTTTTATTTTTGATGTGTACAATACTCTGAAAAATAAACAGCAGAAGACTTCATCCACAGTCTGTAGGTGCCTTCAGGAAAAGTACAAAGAGGAAGTCTTAATTAATAATTCTTCAGTAAAAGTATGAAGAGGCAGTCTTAATTAATACTTTGTCAGTAAAGATGAAGCAACAAAAAGTAGGCAACTTGACCTACAATCAATCCAGTTTCTTCCCTCAGGCATGAATTAGCAGCTATCGCCTTGTAATTTTTTATTTATGGCAGTAGCTTGTAGCCTTCAGTTTATAGATTTCTTATTAATTCAAGTTCTTGTGTTTTGTTTCAAAGGCGTTTTCTGATTGTTAGTTTGTCTTTGTTAGACGTGTACAGTTAGAGCTCCTCGGTGAGGCTGATGTTCAGTAGCTGTTGGGAAGGTCTGCAGGGACTTGCTGCTTGGCTTCCTTTCAAGCGCGGTACAGCTGTAAAATGTTCTAGTGTCAGAATCTCTACATTCATCATTGTTCTGCTTTTCTCTGTCAACAACTAGTGCCGTTCAGTGACATATTTGATCTTAAAGAGGGAAAGCAGATTTATCTGTGTGCCAGCACATGAGTCCTTTTTTTCTGCCCAGGTTGGGCTTCAGATTTCAGCGGTTACTTAATTTAATGTCAGTGCCGGCTTTTCAATCTCTTCAATGTTTGTGTTGAGAGAGAGGCCAAAACACAGGGTGTCTGTTAGGAGCCACTAGACACCAATCATCTTGTGAGATGGAAGAAGAGTGAGCTACAGGCTTCAGAGTTGATTTTTGTGATGACGGGTGTGAAAAGGAAATAATTTTGGCAGGGCTTTTTTTCCCAATAGCTAGAAATGTGTTGAACAGCCGGGATGTGCTTTTTCAGTTTTTTTTTCTTGTTTCCATGCTGTTGAACGTTTTTGCTCAGGGGCTTGTGCACCTATTTCCAGTTCCTGAGGATTTTCCATTGCTCTGATTAATTTACATTGCCTTCTGTCCTGATGAGTGTATCCACTAGTGTAATGGTCTTCAGCTTTCTTTAGTTTGCAGGTTGCTGACTTTCCAGCGGAAATACAGCAGATTTCACTTTTATCTTTCTGTAGACTTTTTGGAAAGGCGCTGACAGATCACTTGGGGTTCTGAAGACCCCCAAGATGAAAACCACTGACCTTGCCAAGCCTAGCATTTGACACCTGAGTGTGCAGGAACCTGTGGAGCTGAAACTTGTGCTTCCCTATGAGTGTGCTGCAAACTTCATCAAACCTTCCCTTCTCATAGTTCACATTTTGCCATCTATGGCAGCTACCCTGAACCTCAGTTCTTGCTCTGTACGTTTTTCCTTTCTCCTCTTTGCTTCAAGAACACCTGTGGTGGTAACTTCTGAAACAACTCACCTAACTGTGCAAGGTTGACTGGCACTTTGAGGGCTGCCTGCTGGTAAGCTTGTTCCGGATGATGCTCCTTGTCTTGTGTTTGACAGCACAGGTGCTTTGGGGCAGAGAGCTTGGGGGCTCTGTCAGGTCGACGTTGTGCTGGGAACTGCAGCGCTGACCCAGGGCCGAAGTCCATAAGTACTCTTGCAGTGTGAACCCCTAGATAATTGTACTTGCATATGGAGTTACTTGTGAATGAGAGATAATCTGTAAATAGGTAACTGGGCAAAGAATTCTTGCTCAAAACCTGCCTGGATTTGCTTTACCGGTTTTCTTACCACTTGGGCTGTAGTAATTACTTGTGGCACCCCTCAGCCTGCTTCATGAATGAGTTCCATGCATGAGTCTTTTGAAAGCTTTAGTAGAGCTATGGTGGGTTTGCAAGCACAGATACTTAGAAATGTGTTTGGCTGGAATCTGGAGCGATAAACATATAATATTTTATAAACAGCTATCCTTAATTTACTTGCTCTGGTTGTTTACTGAGCAGTTGAGTGCATCCATTGAGTCAGGAGATGGATGTCTCCTGACATGCCATGAAGAGTGGGCACGTCATTCTGTCCTGGTCTGTGGTCTTGCACTCTTGGTAAAAGCCACACAAACAACAGCAGTGATTGATTGCATAGAGTGTTACAGAAGTGAACTGCAGGCTGCCATTGTTACACAGTGTTTCTTTCACTAAACTGCAAAATAATTATTCTTGTGTGATGTTATGTATAGGGTTTCGTACTGTGTATGTCTCATCAGAGACTTGTTCTTTCCAAACTGTTCTAAGAAAAGATGAGATTTGCACCTCAAGGCAACTCCTGTCTTCTACTGGAGCACATTTGTCAGTACTGTCAAGTTGTCTTCTCTCTATGGCAACACTGGGCAGTACATCTTGGGAAGTAAACTACTCTCACCCTGGAAAAGTGAGGGTGGAAAAGGAAGTTGTGGTATCTTGCTGGGTTTTCTTTTCCATTCCTGAAACCATAGGCCTGAGTGCTTTTGCAAGATGACCAAGCTTTGTTTCATTGTTAGGCTCCCTGAGTTTTCCTGCATGTGTTGCAGCTGAACATATATGTATACATGAGCTAGTTTTGAGCTAGCCAGCTCAGGTATAGTTTGCATTCTTGAATTCCAGCAGTAATTAGGGTTTTCAGTGGTGACTAACTCCCCTTGCTGCTCAGGCAACCTGTGATGAACTGCTTCAGTAAGTGACTAAAGTTCCAAGATTAAAGCTAGCTCAGGCTTTGCTAGACCATACTTCTGCATTGGGATACTCTAACCCTGCTTTACAAACTGAGCTGTTACCGTGAATTCCACAGAGCTTTTCACTTCCTGCCTTCAGAATTTCTGTTTCTGTGAGCTTATCATGACTGACCTTTTCTCAATGCTATCTCTCTGCTTAAAAGCTTGTGCCAGCATGTGAGCTCTTGTATTCCTCTCCATCAGTGGCTTTGTGCCAGAGTCACACTAGCCTGATGAAGTCTTGAGAACAGCCTGTGCCTTCCCGGCCTACCTGCCACCCCACTGCTTATGGCACTGTTGTTCTTCTGTTGGCTCTGGTGTAGTTGGTTCTACAATCTCCACCTTCCTTTGAGACATCTCGTCTCTTTTGATGGCCTCAGAAATGTCATTGGCTGCTTTTGGTGCAAGCTGGGCCTAAGCCTTCAAAAGTTGGTTCTTGGAATGGATGTGGTGCTATTTTGCTATGAAGTCAGGCCATGCATTTTGTAAGCAGTTTGGTGTTGACCCTTAAAAGCATGAGATGGTTAAGGCAAGGCATGGTGCCCAACATCATGTGAATGAGGTTAAGAAACCATCCACTGGGACCTGATAGGGTAGAAATGGATAGTGCTTCAGTCTTTACTAGTGTTGTCCCTAACTTGCTTCCTCTTTGTTGAGGAAAGCACAGGTCCATTTCGGATGTCTGACTACAGGAGGATATTCCCTCCTTATAATATTTAGCAGGAACCAAGCTTCCCTCTGTATCTGCACTGCCACTGTAGTTTGAGCTGGTGTGGGTCAGCACCATGAAGGTCTCACAGCCTTTGCTCTCCTTTTTGCTCCAACTTAGGAGCCCACAGTGAGCCAGCTCAAAGGCAAAAATGTAAACTGGGGTGAGTGGGGCGGAAAAGAGAGATCAGGATTAACTGCTGTCCACCTGCAGCTTTATCTTCTTTGCAATGTAGTCTGCAAACGGGTATTTGTGGGTTCATAAGGTACATTTTTACAGGTAAATTGGATGGGAAGTGACCTCGAGAGGTTTCTGGTCCAGATTCTCGCTCACAGCCATGACACTGGGCCACGTTGCCCCCATTGTCTAACCTGCAACATCCTGTTGAAGGCAGCAGCTCTGGTGGATCTTGTGGATGATTTCCACATTTCCTTTGTATTTTGCTGTGGAAAGATCCTTTTGTAACCGTGGGTTCTGCATAACAGGTTCCCCTGGTCCTCCTGCTGCCAGTTGTTCTGTGTAATGGGAGACCCGGGAGCACACAGCGACGTCTGGCTGGGGCTTCCACCCACACTGTTTGGACACCAGCTTTTTTGAGGCAAATGAGATGTCTTCTTGAATGCACAGCTATCAACAAGTTCAGGCAGCTGGTGCCTTTGGTTGCAATGTGCTTGTTCTGTAACAGGTTCCCCTGGTCCTCCTGCTGCCAGTTGTTCTGTGTAATGGGAGACCCGGGAGCACACAGCGACGTCTGGCTGGGGCTTCCACCCACACTGTTTGGACACCAGCTTTTTTGAGGCAAATGAGATGTCTTCTTGAATGCACAGCTATCAACAAGTTCAGGCAGCTGGTGCCTTTGGTTGCAATGTGCTTGTTCTGTAAAAAAAAACCTAGCACCACCAACAACAAAACAATACCGAAAGAAGGCACAATTCCCCCCCC
>NW_008597063.1:51789-56096 GCF_000691845.1 Merops nubicus | reverse complement strand
GCTGGCCTGCCTCAGCCATACTTGTATGTTTTGATAGATCCTTAAGGTGAACGACAGAGCCATCGTTGTCAGCTGCTTTTTATAGAAGGATCTCTTCTTACCCTCCTGCTTGTTCTTGGGAAATACTTGTTTTTTTGCCAGCCACTTAATTTTTTAAATTTTCTTTTTTTTTTTCCCAGAAACCCAGAAGTAGCTGCTTTGTGTAGTTGTGGTACACCTTTTGAAACGACCAGTAAGCCTGCCATTTCTTTAATTTTAAATGTTGAGAAATTAGATTGTAATGATTTGGTGAATGGAAGTTCGGGAAAACAAATTAACCAAGTGCCCTTTCTTTCTCTGGTAACCTCATTTTCCCACTTTTGTAACTTTTCTGTCTCCAGTTGACCTGCTCCTCCTGCAACCACAGTCTTTTTACTCAGCTCATTAAATCATGTTGTCAGTCTGGCTTTAGACCCACAAACTACTCTTGTTAGTGGGCATTTCCTTCTTATCTCCTTCCTTTCATTCTTATCTCAACCTTTTGGCAGAAAGCACTTAAGGGAGGCTGCAGGCCTTAAAGTTGGTCTTAGTGAGTAGAGGGGAGGAGACATTGACCATTCAGACTTTAATTTCAGTGTTTCTGCAGCCTGATGGATCCCTCTGGGCTACAAAAATACATGCATTGCCTTGCATAGAATTAATCTTCTTGATAAATTATTAAGAAAAAAAAAAAGAAACCCTAGTTATGTGTTTTTGTATAGACCATGTTGTCACTAAATAGCAGAGAAGCCATACAAAGTTCGTTTTTGGCCCATCTATTACAGTTCCTAATAAAACAGATCTGTTTAAGATCTGTTAAGATAAAGGTAAGACTGGTTGTGTTCAGTGCAGCTGATCAGCAGATTTGTGTGTCTACACCACAGCAGATCTGAGAAAGGACTAGTTAAAGGAACAAGCCAAGTGGATGGATGACCTTTGTGCTTTTAGGAGTGGTTACCTAAACTCTGGTGGGTTGCTGGAGGAGACAAACTTGGTAATTATAGGGCTTCCCATCCCATCTTATATAAAAGTTCCAACTTTTATTTCCATCAGTGGGAATTTTCCAGTGACAGTAGGAGTTGGATTGTGTTGCTGGTGAAATGAGAAATAGAAATGCGTCAAGCTAAGGGGAGCACAGGAGAGGAAGGATGTATAAAAACCTAGACTTTGCGATTTCTCTTATTCTTTCTTCTAAAACTTGTTTCCTCTCGCCCACGAAAATATGCTTTACTGTTGAATTGCTAAGAGATCAGCTTCTGAGGGTCCAGACAGGAAATACATTTTCAGTCTCCAGAAATAAAAGTGCTCTTTCAGAAACGATTTACAGCTTTCATCGTTGTTGTGGAGATAACAAGAATAATGACAGTTGGGTAAGAGCCGTTCTGTAGTGTTGAAGCCAAAGTCACCCTGGACTCAGTAAAGAGGGGAGTTCACACTTTTTACTGTTATTCCAGGCTAACTGTGAAGGCTGCTGGTAAAATTGAATATTCATGTTACTTAATTGCTAACAAGATTAGATAATTTTTCTATTGTCTTCTGGACAAACTGTAGCTTTCTTTGTAGTTCCATAAGTGGCTGGTTTCAGGTGAATTCTAGAAGATATGGTGGGATAAAATCAAGTAGTTCTCTGCTGATGTATTGCAGTTAGGCTGCTTTATGTTTAAATAGTTTAGAAGTGTGTATGTGTGCGTATAAGCAAAGTTTCCTGCCAGCTGAGCAAAATTATGTATCTTTCCTGATGGTATAAATCATACAAATTATGCTACCCAAAGCATTGCTAGAAATATGATATAGTGGCATTTGCAAGCCCAGGCAATTATATGCAAGATTTTCTAAATGTAGAATCCAGAGCTGCCTGTCTGACTAATAAATTGGTAAGGGCATGTCTGACTTTGTTAGATAGGAGTCTGTTCTTTGGCTTTAGTAGATGGGAGTTTATTTTTTGACTTTATTAGATAGCTTTAGTGAATTGATCAAAGAATAGACTTCTATATTTTTTTTTTTCTCTTTTCTTTCTGACTAGCTAGCAGTGTCTGGGCAAGCTATCTCACACTGTTAGCTCCTGACTCCTTGAAAATAAAAGCATCGTCCTGTCTCTTTGTGAGTTTCTGAAATTTGTTACTGTACATCATAAACAGGGAAAAATAGAAATATGTTGAAAAGGATTATTGTTGGTGCAGTTTGTATTTCCTTCTCTCAGTCCATTTGCCAGTCATTTAAATGAAATCTCTCTTCCTTCCTCATCCCATGCTTGTGTTGGATGACAACATATGTATTATTGTTTATGGTGGTGGCGCTGGGCTCCCCACACTCCTGGCATTCATGACCAGGAGTTCAGGCTGTTGGCTGGACAATGCTGAGAATGCATGTGCTCAACAAACACAATTCAAATGTCTTTGTTCCTTTTAAGAACATGTTTGTTAGCTATGTTTAAATGCAAGGGTGCGAGTTACCTTCCTAACTACAGTTGGGTGAGGTTGTTTTTTGTTGGTTTTCCATTGGAGGAGTTCTTGTGTGTTTATTCTGGCTGAGAAGACAACGGGACCAAAGGTTTTTGCTCAGCCTTCTTTAGGCAGCAGCCCAAGCACGCAGGCATTTTCTGTCTAAAGGACAGAAAATCATTGTCAAGTTGATAATAAAAAGGTAAATAGAAAATTTCAGAAACAAAGACAGGATCTTGGGCTTCCTTTTTGATTTTTTGACAGTATTTTACCAGTCTGTTTCAAACTTAATGTATGTTTTTTTTTTTTTCCCTTCTGTAAACTAACGGTTTAAGGAATAGGAAATAAAACTGAAGATTATAGCATAACCAATGTGTCACCACTGTGGTGCAGTGGAATGTTGAATATTGTGTGAATAATGTTTTTGCCCCAAGTTTAAAAAAAAACAAAAAAACAAAAAACACAAACAAAGCGCAAGGGGCATGAAAAAAGCCAGAGAACTAGAAGATGCAGGGAAACATAACGAGTGCTTCAGCAGCTATATTATGGAAACTGATTGAATTATGAGTCTTATGGAGAAAATGATTTTCTGTCTTTTTAAGGGTTTGGCAGCATGAAATTAAATTATTATGAGGTAAGCTTGAAACAAACAAAAGAGCTACTTCTTCAGAAAACATCATAAAACAATGAGAAAGTTGTGTTTTAAACTTTTAGCATCCTCTGTATTTTATATGAAAGATCTCTCTTAAAAAAAAAATAAATAAAAAATCCCACAGCAAAATAACCTTTCCCTCCCTCACACATGAAAGTTTTTCTGTTCAAAAGTAAAATAGATACATTCACAGAAGAAAAATTTGGCATACACAAGAACTTCTTTGTGTGCCGCCAGACCTCGCCCGGCTCCCCCTGTGACTAACGCGGAGCCGGTTTCTGTACCACAGGTGGCTCCCAGAAGAGTTCACAGGAGGAGTCAGGCGCGGAGACGCTCCCCTTGCTGCTCCCTGCAGCGCCGGTGGCCGCCGGCCCAAGGGCCAGGGGAAGGCACCTTGCCTGTGGTCTCAGAGCAATGGGAGCTTGCCATCCACAGCCTGGCCTGGCTGAGGAGGTAGGCCCTGGATCCAGGGAGCCCTTCTCACGGAAAGCCAAAGCATGGGGTGCGTTGGGTGGAAGATCTCAGCCTGGAGATGCTGCGTTGGAATTCCCCGTTGTGGGTTGAAGGGGGTCAGCGCACTGGTATGCCGCCTATTATACCATCTTCCTTCTACTTTTACAGACACATCATTTTCTTCATCTGATAATTTGCTTCAAGGACCAGAAAAGTGAGTCTGTGGAATTTGCCCCTGTTGCTGAAAGAAAAACCTGGGGACCTCCCAAGAGCTTATTATAAAGTTGTGAGGATCTACGTGCAGCTGAGGGTTCTTCGTGTCAGGGGCTTGTTACAAAAGGAGATATTTACTACAGTATTCATTTAAAAATGGACTGTTCTACTTCAAAATGCTGAGCTTGGAACAAACTGAGTGCAGCATATTAGTGGTTTTGGGTCCTGATCTCTGTAAATACCTGAAGAGGAGATTAAATTATTTTATTTTTTTTTTTCCATAGTAGTAGTTATAATTACTTTGGTGTGATTACTCATGTGAATATTTTCCATAGCGTGACCATAAAGTACATACATTTGGGATAACATGTAATCTAGGGAGGTGGAGAGAATTCTTTTGTCACCTCTTTTGAAGGGCACAAGTGGAATAAAGATAACATAGTTCATTAATACCTCAAATAAAAGAAAAAAAATAAGTTAATGCTACCTGTGCAATGTGAAACTACTTGAGAAGTGAAAATGTACCTGCT
>NW_008597063.1:15690-51758 GCF_000691845.1 Merops nubicus | reverse complement strand
AACTCTTGTTGAACATAGGATCTTACCAATGGATTTTTGCTCTTTTCTGATTGTGGCTTAGGGATTTTTTTTTGTTTGTTTGTTTGGTTTGTTTTTAATGTTCCTGGTGGAATAGTTCAGCATGGCAAATAACATGGCATGAAACAATCATAGTGGGCTTTTTTTCTGCTGGTACCATTCCTTAAGGTTGGGTCCATCAATGAGAATGATCTGCCATTTTTTGTCTTACAGGGCTATACGTAACTCATACAGGACTATATGTAACAGGTAGTAGGAAGGACAGCAGTATCTGGGCCCTCTATAAGTAACTAGGGAAGATCAAGAAGCAAGGTGCCACTGGACAGAGGCCTTACTTATATCATCTTATGTGGTGGTTTGAGAAGTAGCTACTGGGAAATCTTTCTCTGCACAGATCTGCTTAAGAAGTGGTTCCACAGGATGCAATGAGCTGAATGAAGAGCTCATCAGTGTGCTCCTGCAACTTAAATGGTGTTGACATGAGCTGTAATGGGGTGTCCTCAAGAATTACTTTGCTTTGCCAACCCTAAAGAAAACAATCAACTGAGCCATGCACATCCTTAACGCGGAAAAAATGCCAGGAATGGTGGGGATGGAGGAAGGGCTCGCTCCTGTAGATTGGGGTGTAAGGTCCTGGCCAGGTAGGGTGTTGCAATTTGCCAGGGTAGCGAGAGGGGAAGCTGAGCATGTAGGACTGGGACTTTAGCCACTGTGCTTGTGTGCAAGACAGGCTGATGATGAGGGATGAGGCTTATTGATACTAGTGTGTCAGGCTGAGGAGAAAGAAGAAAATTTTAATTAGTCCATTGCAATAGCTTTTCCTTGCTGTGGTGGCTTCAGCATGATTGAATATTATTTTCAAAATCACACCCTTGGTTTCTTTTTTTTGCATCTGCTAGTGTGGCTCAGCCAGACCACGTCCTACAGCAGCAACGTCTTGTGAAATGCCACATCCTAGTATAAGGCTTCAAATCCCAGAAGGTGCTTTGAGATAACCACTGCCTTATGGTTCAGTCTGCTGGGCAGTGCACAAAACCAGGTTTTTGATAGAGCATTTATTGCACTTCTACCTGCAAAAGCAAAGTAGTAAATTGTATATTAAGGGTGATTTATGCTGTAACTGCATGCAAAGGAATCAAGCCTTCAGCTTATGAAAACTAAAACTTCCAGAAGCAAATCCTAATGTCAGGGCTTAGTCCTTTGTGTGACCCAGCTGACCTAGCCAGCCAGATTGGTGGCAGGGTCTGTATGTGATATGTCTTGTGTTATGGAAAACAGAGGGAAGAGAGAATGGAAAGAATTGGACAGAAATAGTAATGATAAAAAGAACAGCTGCAATATACTGTCATTTGGAGAGGAAAACCAATGTAAGTCATCCTATGGGTCTTGTACATGCATGTGTGTATATCGCGCTGCGGTGGTGGCTGTAAGCACTGACATGGCTGGGGTTTCAGTGCTTTGGCCTTTGTCTAAGCAGAATGTCAAAAAGACTCTGTCTTGAAGATTTAGAAAAAAATCTAAATTTAATGTAATATTGCATATAGAGTATTTAATGATCAAAACTTGAACAGAGTAGACAAGGAGTGGCTTCTTGAGGAGCTGGGGTTTATCACTGGATTTTGATTTCCCAGTCTGCTTTCCCTCCAAACTTTTCTTCCCCATTAAAAAGCTCAGATGAGGTTAAGATGTATTGGCTTGGAATCCAGTAGCTTTCCTTGCCATTGTGTAAGGTTGCTTTACCTAATTTTCAAGGCTTTATCCCTGTGTGGTTCAGTTTGCACTATGGGTGCTCCCACTTCTTAAAGAGAGGCAGAACTTTATAAAATAGGGCCTGAATATTTGCTTTGGGTGAGCTTTTTTTATTACAGGGCAGAAGTCTGGCAAAGTGCATTTTCACTTGCATTGGTCTACGTAAACATGCTAGTCTTGCCTTCTCTCTCCCTTCTTTTTCCAGCTTGTTAGTTGCCTTGTGGAAGCAAAGATACATAGGCCCTCCTGGCTGACTGGTAGAGCCTAACTCATTTTGCTCTGAGCCATTTCTTGAGTATACTTACAAAAGGTGAAACCTTTTGATGCAGTGCAGAGCAGAGGTTTAGCTGTTATGAGCATAATCATCTTGGTGATGATTGCAGGATGCTGAAATGCTACTGTGAAGCTGGGCTGGGTTTTAGACCTATCTGACAGATAAAGAAGACTAAGAAATAGCCATATTTTACTCCCACAACCTCCTTTAAAGGTGATACAGGACCCTTCTCCTCCTCCTTTTTCCTCTCCTTCAAAACACACGACTTTTGGTTAAGAGTTGAGCTTGCTGCCGTCTTCCCCACACAGTCATGTGAGTAGTTTCAGCTCAACAAGGAATGCTTGATGTAATCTTCTGAAATTAGGCACATAGGTGTGTTGTAATTACTACCCTGCTAGTGTCCGTTTACCTATTTTATCTCAGTGTAATTAAAAGAGTGTTACCTGGAAGGGAGTGAGAGGAGGTGGGTCAGGAAGCTGGAGCTGGAGCCAGATCCAAGGCAGGATGTGTTTGGGCCTGTGGATGGGAAGTGTCTAGCAAAGATGGTGCCTCCAAGTGTTGTATAGGTATCGGACTCCCTCTGTACTGAAAAAGGAGATTGCTGGTCCCAAACCATCCAGGTTACACTGTTATTTGAAGAGTTTTTTTGCCACTTGGTGCAAACTTCTGCATAGCTTTCCTCAGATCACTCCCACCAATGTATGGGTGGGTTGGCTCTGTCTAACCGAGCTAAAGCATTTTCCTCTATAAAACTATTTATTTTCTCCTACAGAGAGGTGAGAAGGTGTGTGGGGTTTAAATGTGATCTGTAAAGCGTATCTGCTTGGTTTGAAGTATTATGTTGTAGGGTCTCACACAATCCACGACTTTCCTGTGAGCTGTGACCAACTGTTCAGGCCCTGGGGAAGTGAACTGTGTCTTTGTTTCAACCTCCTTCATCTACAAAATGAAAGTAAAGTCAAAGTCTTTGTTGTGTGCCTTTCTATTGTTATGGCTTTCCCTTGGAATGAATTTGACGGGGACATTGATGGAGAGCTCTTGAAAATGGCTGCTGCCTTCTGGCTCTGTCTTTATACATCCCTGGAAGATCTGTGTATAGAGGATGCTAAGCAAATGCAAAATGGCATTAAGAGGTTGAAAAATTCCATCTGTCTGTATTAGTGCACTTGAAATGATGGAAAATTATTTATAAAGGTAAAATGACCATCTTTCTAAAAGTAACTGGTAGTGTCATCAAGTGAGTGATAAGTGTTGTAGTATCCTGAAGTGACAAGGAAGCTAAACCAAAGCCTTCCTTGCTGAAGGTGTGCAGGAGAACAATGCCTTTTGCTTTACAGAGAAACACACAACCTTGTGATTACTTCTGGTGGGCCAAATGTGGCCTTCTGCCAGAAATTAGTAACAGTTTAATAGGAGAACCAAAGTTTTCCTCTGAATGGGTCAATAATGGTGTAAATCAAGTTTTTGAAGTGTTTTTATAAGTTATTTTAACAAGTGCCAATTAAATTATTTTCTTCAAATGAAATTGTGGACTGGGTTGTTTGTGGCAGAAAACGAACACCCTGTTTCTTTAGTGAGGGTGAAGGGGGCTGGGACGGTAGCAGCACAGACAGAAAGATGCTGAACATCTGCAGGACTCTGGTGAGGAAGGAAACTGGCTGTAGCTGTTGTCGAGGAAGGGGTGCTCCTTCTCATAACCCAGAGGAAAGGGTGTGAAACATGGTAATAATTGTCGGAAGCAATTGTCATTCCGGCTGGACTGCGCCCTACACAACGCACGGAAATAACACGGATCTCTCTGAATCTCGGCACTGTGCTTGTTCAGCTTTGTGGTGCAAAGAGAAGGGAAATCATGAAGTAAAAAGGATCGTCAGGCTTTGGGTTTTGTCTGCAGAGATGTGGGAAGGCAAGCAGAATTTACATGCACCCTGCGAAATGTGTATGTTTAGTTTGAAGTATTTCAGGATCAAGCAGAAGGCAGAACACCTATATAAATTCCTGACTTCTTGTGCCTGTGGGGTACCTCTGTTTGGATTTCCAGTATTAACACTAAATAAAAGGGTTTTTTTTTTTTTTTTGCCTCTGTCCTCCCTATATTCTTTCTCCTGGGGATGAGGCAATGTTTCTTCTTGAACTCTGATTTACCTTCACATCTTTTCTGTCTCAAGACCCTTTCTTAATCAGGTCAGCACCATCCATCTTTGGCTGGTTTGCTTTCGACTCTCCTCTTTTCTTATCCTCTGATCTTCTTTAACCTCTATGGCTGTCCTGCCAGCACCTCCTTGGTTCAGTTCTCACTGCCCCTTTTCTGGGCTGTCCTGCACGTTCCTGTTGGCTCTCTGATTAGGGAGATCCCTTGCTGCTCCAGGTTCTCAGCTACCATTTCCATATTCCTCGCCTACTCTCTTCATATCTTTCCATTCCGCCTTTTGTTGCCTTTCTTCTCTGTGTAGCTTACTGGTGATATGGACTATCTCCTTACCCTCTGTCCCAAACACCCTTTTTGTAATCCCTCCACGATTTTTGCCTGTCCCATCCCACTGGGGCATGTAGTGAGTAGTTCTTCAGTCTCTGCCTCTTGCTCATCCCATGCATCCTAACTACCTGCACGATCTTCGGCTACAAACTTTCGAGGGAATCCAGTTCAGCCTTTATGAGCTCAGACCTTTGCAGGCTGTAATTACATCTCACCGTCATGCTGAGACCTCCTTCCTGCTGGCTGCCCCGGCGCAGGCAGGCAGGCACACGTACATATACAGCATCCCTGCTCCCCAGCTCCTTAGCCTGTGCAACTGCCGGGTGCCTGCGCTGGGTCTCTGCTGTCGCTGCCTCTTGGCACACCTCCTTCAGCCACTCCAGGTTCTGCCTAATG
This sequence comes from Merops nubicus, assembly GCF_000691845.1. Classification (NCBI taxonomy): domain Eukaryota; kingdom Metazoa; phylum Chordata; class Aves; order Coraciiformes; family Meropidae; genus Merops; species Merops nubicus. The sequence goes on along the minus strand of NW_008597063.1, from coordinate 46,845 downwards.
TCCCTCCTCTCTGCTGAGCCAGGTATTGTCCCCCACATTACCCTTCCCCATCAAGCTGGTGAGGAAGGGCTTGCTCGTGCGTGTCTGCAGCACCTTTCTGGGTTGGCTGGGCCTTACTTTTGCCATACTGAAGTAGCCTCGGTGGTCGTATCCTTTCGATACCTTCATAACCTTTGCATGGAGATGCCTTTTATTTGGCATCTCAAACACCCTGTCAATGCCCAGCCTCGCAAAAACCGCTCTGATTTTCTTGCTGCCTTAGTTCTCCTGTGGTCTGAGGCAGGCAGACCCCCTTCTAGGTAAGAGTGCTTCCACATTTCAGTCAGTCCTGGGAAGTTCCCAGCATCCTATTCGGTACCGAAATATTTATTAACAGCTTTGGTGAACTCATCCCTAGTGTGTGACATTGCCTGTCAATAAGGTTAAATTCTTTCTCTGACCTTTGTAAGAAAAAAAAAAAAAGGCAATTTGGATATTAATTGCAAGGGTGTCTGAATGTATGGAGGGCATGAAAAGAAAGTAGGCTTCTTGGAGCCTTTTGTCAACTTACCTGCTTTTCCCCTCTCCTAGATGAATGGTGAACATTGTCAACACTGTTTCTTGGGTTAAATGCTTGAACTGTTAAAATACAGAGGAGGAAAAGCCCCTGTACATGAGGCATGAAGTAATGTTGCTGTGTTCGCTCTGGCTTGGACATGCTTGTCTGATTTTGCAGTTGTTGGAGCAATTGTAGTATCGCCCTTTGTTTTTTAACCTGCTTCTCCTTGTAGGCCCTCTGGCAGATCTCCGAAGGCAGAGGTTGCAATTCATTATGGCTTAATCCTAGATTTGAGAGCAGAAACCCAAGGAAGCATAGTTTTAAACATACAAAAAAATCTCTGCATATCCAGCACATCAGCACATGGCACCCAGGTGGAGACTTCCCTCCCCTGCCCTTTGTCTCCTGGTTTGTTTTCCCCATTTCTTGGTATACATGAGGTCATACACTTCAAGCAGTGGGGCAGCAGAACAAAGCAGTTTTCAAAGGAAATAAGAACAGTTTATATCTGTTTTTCATTTCCTTTTTCTTCCATTTAGTGAACTGTACAATATTTAATAATGAAAGACTTGCTAGTTCTTGTATTTCAGACATTGAATTATTAACTCTCAGAATCTCTGATTTTGCTAAAGAGTAATTAGTGTCTGCAGTATCTTCCTGATGTGTGCTGGAGATGTAGTCAGGACCCAAGGTGCTCTTAGCAAAAGCTTTGTTAAAGCATACTTTAAAATACCATTTTACGGGGAAAGGAAAGAGACTGTGTCACGTAAAACCCCTTCCTCTCAGAAGCTGAGAGGTTTGGGAAGGTGGGATCAGGTATATGTAGTGCTAGAGACCATGCTCATCTGCTGAGTTTATCCTTCATTAAATTTTCAGCATAGATCCTCATAACATAGTGTCAGCAGAAATGCAGGCAGAGCTTAATCCTCCTTTAGGATTAGTCTGATTAATACGAGGATGCGAGCTTTGGGTTTTGTTTGTTGCATTAGAGCTGAAGGAGCCATTTGGGTGCTTAGTTTGGACTCGTGCCCGTGTCTAACCATATGGTACAGCAGTCGATGGAATGCAGATAATAACTTCATTTTCTTTGCTATTTAGGTTCAAACTTGTGCTAACAGGTCCCCTCCCAAGCTTCGTTTCAACCTATGTGAATCTAGTAGGTAAATTCATCTCTCCCTGCCTCAGCTTACCCCTGCTGCAACCAGCAATAATCATACACTTCTCTTTTAATGTGTGTGGAGCGTATGGGTGAAAAGCACCAAATATGAGCTTGCTGTTTAATTACTGGGCCTATTGCTTGTGCTTGGTTTCTCTGATCATGTGATTGGGAAACCTGGCCTTTCCACATCTATCTGGGCAGCACCCAGGCAGTGGTGCCAGCCTGCCCAGCTGGGTCGTGACCTGCCCATGCTCACAAGTATAGCTGGTGTTACCCAGCTGGCCACTTCAAAGAGTGAGGGTGAGAAAGAGGGGAATGAAAACTTACAGGAGAGAAAGCATGCTTCAAACCTGAATAAAGCAAAATTTTCCTCTCCTGACCAGGGGCCCTGAATACATGGGCAGAGCTGCTTCTTAGGTAATTTGAAGCTGTATTAATATTTCAAAACAGAAGTGAGTCAAACCAGGTAATCTGTGTAAATTGTTGTCATAGGTATGTTGTGAAATCCACGTCCAACAGTCTTGAGAAGTTGCTGTGTGGGTTGGATCAAGGCGTATTGGAGCTCCCATTTCCCCGAGTGGGATGGGAGCAGGGTCACAGGGAATGGGAATACTAATTTCTCTTTCCTTAATGAATTGCTGATAAATGACCTTTCAGATCTGAAGGTCCTATGATGCACTCTGTGAACATGGATAGCATGTTTTTACTATTTTTTACAGAATTAAAATTAGCACAGGAGGAATTGCTTTGGAAGGGACTTCAGAATTTTGGAGTGAGGCTAAACCAGCCCCTGGAGGGCTGATGGTAACGTGCATGCTATCCAGATGTGTTGTGATCTTCTGAGGATAGGTAAAGATATTGTATACGTATTAGGTATTATATTAAAAGTAAACATTTAAACCCTGCAAGCGAACCAGTACATGAGAAAAAAGTGTAATATGGAGCGATTCTACAAAGAATTGTATTGTGCTGTAGTACTACACAAACTGTTCCAAGCCTCTAGGCAAAGACATATGCCTTGGATTTAGGGAGTATATGGTGTGTCCTGGTCTGACTGTAGAAACTGCATGTATGAGGGGACAGTTTGAAGATGCAAGGCCTATTGTTATTAGTAATTCCTGAGTCTCCTGACTCTAAGGTTGATCGGCCTGAAAGCTGCAGGCAATCAATGAGGTAATTTTAATGGATTTGGAGTTGATCTTCAAAGTCACGTAATTTTTGTAATGGCCTCAAGTAGAAATGTAATTGCAGAGTCACACATTACTCCTTGAAAAGTTTGAGCAGCTGATAATGGTTCAAAAGTTTTGGATAGATATAAATATGAGAGCACAGTTAGGTAACATGAATATTAAATATAAATGGTTCAGAGCGCCCCTGACTTTTAAAAGCCCTAAGGTGCTTTGCTATCTAGCAGCTGATGAAATCTGCACTCTCATGTTTTTATCCTGTTGCCTGGTGTCTTTTATTTGATTTCATTGTGCTTATCAAGTATTACACCAATAGTGGTATCTTCCTGTAATAAAGTTATGTCCTTCAGATAAAATAGAGAGCCCAAATTTCTCTTTTAGGTGGGTGAAATATAAATTTGTTGATGTGATTTTAAAAAAAACCCTCAGTGTCAGAGTATTACAATGTCTGCAAGCTAGTTTTGTTCTAGCCATTTTCATGTGTAGTGTGACCTACCTAACATTATTTGCTTTTCTTCCCCTGCTTTTCTCCTTTTCCAGTTTCATTGCTGTTTTACTTTCCTGTTGTGTGGAGGTGATGCTGATGGTATTTTCTTTTCTGCATGTGTAAGCTGCCGTCTTCCCTCCTCTCACTCCATATCACTGCTGTTGTCCCTTCCAGCTGACTGACCTCCACACTCCTATATGAAATGGAAGTTATTAAACGTAAATAGTATCTCAACAGCAATTAAATATTTATGTACATATAATGAAATTGTTCTAGCTGTAAAAGAACCGGGGGAAAGTAACCCTGGACTTGGTTTTGATGCCATAAGCAACTGTTTGTTTATCTGAATGGCCCAAGTAACTTTGATCTAGACTCTGCTAATGTGTATGGTCTGCAGATGCCTAGGTTTGGAGAATTATTTATGCATCAAGTAATTTATGATGATAACAAAGTTTTTGCAGGGATAGTGTTAGAATACCTTGCAATAACTTTTTCAAGCACCTAGCCTACATGCTCTCAATTTTATTTTTTTTTTTAAAGTAATGCTTAAAACCCAAACTCAGAAGTCATTTTTAAATATTAGTTAATTATTTTCTTGATATGCAAGCTGTCTTACTAAATCAGACTGAGGTCACTGTAACTTTAAATCATAGTGTAGAAAGCCACAAATATGCAGGATCCAGGCCATTAGGTGTACATGGTGAAGGAGGAAAACCCTGCAGCATCCCACACTTGAAAACTCTCATTCAGCATGCCCTCAATTTAATACCTCATGTCCTCATTTGTGTTGTGTGGGACACAGTTTATGTGCCAAAAAGTGGAGAAACTTGCAATTATTTTCATATTGAAAAGAAAAGATCATGTCTGGTTTTTCTCCTCTCCCAATGAAGCAAGGTGTCATAGTCTAGTGGAGTGAGTAAGAAATGGAACTGGAAGCATCAGCTGCTGCACTCCCCAACTGGTAGGCAGCTCCATGCCTTGCTGTGAACTAGACCAGATTTTTCTTGGCAGATGCTTCCCACTGGTGTTGGCAGTGATGAAGGTGAGCATGCAGGCAAGGCTTACTGATTCCTGCTCTCATTAGTCATGTCACTTAAGTCATTGCTGCTGGCCTCAGGAGCCCTCCTTCCTTGGCCCTGCCAGCCACCTCCACCTCATGGGAGAGGTATGTTGGGAAGTGCTCAGCTGTAAAATGGTAGGGTAGAGACAGTCTAGGCAAGTACTGCTTTTTAAAATTTATTTTCATTTTCTTCCCCCCTTCTTAATACCTTTTCCAATATTTTCTGATGGTCAGGAGCTGTCAAGCTTGCACTTGCTCTGCTGCTTTAGAAATAAGAGCTAATTTTACCTTCTTCCAGACTTCCTGAATGACTGCAGTTCTTGGAGGTTTGGTGCTTCAGATCACTGAATAACTTACTGCTACTTGTCATGTATTAACCTGATGTTTGGCCATGATTCTGCAGGCTCATTTCAGTGTCTGCTCTGTTTCTGAAAGATGCTCATTCAGGAGGCAGCTTTGGTCCTTCTTTGGTAGGAAATGTCTCATGTGGCTCTTGGCGATGCTGTCATGCTCAACATGGCTGGGTCAGTATTCCTCTTTTGGGAGAGTGAGCAAGGAGGTGAGAATTTGCCTTTTGGCAACTGTAATAGTTTGGAGCTGTTTGAACACGTCCCAAGCTCGCCACCATTTTAGGCCCTGAGATCCTGGGAATGCCACTGTGGTTGCATGCTGAAAGTCCTGAGAGGCACTGTGGCAAACGTCAGCAGCAGCCTCTCAGGTAGACCTTCACATGGATGGGCCACCCCTGAGCAGGCTCAGCAACCTGGTGTTGCCACAGCACCACTTTGCTGATCTTCATGCAAGTCTTCCTTGTTGCTGGCCACAGGAAGGCCCTTGCAGGCTGCTCTTGCTGAGGATGGGGTTCATGGGTGTGCAGAAAACCAAACCAGGAGTGTGATGGGGTAAAAGCATCCCTTGTGGGAAGGCATCTGGAGTGCAGATTTTGCAAGGATTCGTATGGGTAGGACTATCACCATGACCCTTAAACACTGCTGTTTCCCTTCTGTTGCTGCTGAATGTCATTACTTACCAGGAAACAGGTGGAAAAAGTGTCCAGGAAAAAATGGACCAGGTTTTAGCAATTGGCAGCTTGAGTTTTGGCAGCTGAGATGAGCAGGCCTGTTTCCATTCAGCATCAGTTTCTCCATGCAAAATGGCAGGAAATCTGGTCTTCCAATCCCTTTGACAGTTGTCTGTGCATTAACTCAAATGTCCCAAGTATTTCACAGCCAAGATAAACATTATTTTATTATTGAAATTAGTTTCAATGTTGCAAAAATCTGAAGCAACATTTTTTAAAAATCTTGCTCCCATCCAAAGTGACCATTGCCAAACCAGCACCGTCTGCAGCCACGCATCACGTGAAGTAGTAGCTAGAGAAATTATTAGCCCCTCTCCTCTACCTGTTTGTCTTTGCCTTCTGCTCACCTCTTCAGGGTGAGCAAACCTCTTGAGGTTTGGACACCCCTCACGTTTCCCCATAACAGATCTTTCTGGTTCCCTTAGTCACAGGAGTGATGCAAGGGAGCCGAAGGGTAGTTTAGTGGCAGTCCTGTCCAACCCCCTTCCAATCCCCCAGATTTGTGCCTGCTTAAATGTGCTTTGCATAACTGGCAGATGGGTAAGTCTACGTGTTCCTGTGGGGTCAGGAATAAGAGGAGCATCAGGAAACTCTTGTTTATGTTCTGTGTTATGTATGTGTATGTTATGTCTTGTGTTATGAAGACTGATGGAACTTCTCAGATTCTGCTCTCTACTTCTAGATCAGGACAACTGCAGAGTACTGACATTTTTTCTTAAGGCTCCTTGACCAAGATGAGGGCTAGGACTGTGCAGCTATGACCCATGTCACTTCAGGTATAGAAGAATGAAGTGGGCCCCTGGAAGGCAAGGAGAAGAAGGCCAGTCACAGGCTGCCTTGCTTCCATCACTAGAAATACCTTATTATGTATTTTTTGTTCTGCCACCTTGGAAGGGTCCCTAGAAGCAAGCCTGTGGATTTGTGAGATGAGCAGGCTGGTGTTACACCACCTAGCTCTGTCCCATCACAAAAGCAGCATCAGCTTCCCTCTGCCTTAATGATCTTTTGCATGAAAGTCCCAGAACTCACTATGAAATCATGCTGTAATACGGTACAAGCGACGTTTTCTTCCTTCCTCAGGACCAACCTGGACAGAATTCAATTTTTTAAGTGCTAAAAACCTGCAAATATAACCTTTTTTTTTTTTTTTTCTTAAGAAAAAAACAGTTCTAACTACATAGTGTCTATGAAACATTCAAGTTTTTCAAAATGCACAGTGTACAACACAGATATACTTCCAATTTCAAACCTTTCATGCTGTAATACGGTACAAGCGACATTTTCTTCCTTCCTCAGGACCAACCTGGACAGAATTCAATTTTTTAAGTGCTAAAAACCTGCAAATATAGCCTTTTTTTTTTTTCTTAAGAAAAAAACAGTTCTAACTACATAGTGTCTATGAAACATTCAAGTTTTTCAAAATGCACAGTGTACAACACAGATATACTTCCAATTTCAAACCTTTTTCTTACAGGAAGGAGGTCAGAGCTCTCCTGCAGTTATCAGCAGGGCTGTACCTTTCAACTGCTTTGAAAGCCAGCGAATGGTTCTCTCTATATACTGGCTTGCTAGATGTTACACTAAGCAGTTTGCATATATTCAACTGCTCTTATGAACTTAAGAGATATACAGCCTGGTCCCTTTTATTTTTTTTTACTTGTTTGAACTGCCCTGGAGCAGGGTGAAAACTACTAAAATGACAGCATGACAGAAGTACTCCACAAGTGAGCTGTCTAAGGTTTCCTTCTTTCTTGTTTTTTTTTTTTTTTTTTTTCCTCCTTGACTGACTAATCTGTAAAAACAGCTGGAATGAAAAGTGTCCAGCTTTAACCTCGGAGAAAAGAGGTCTTCAGGTATTTTGCCAATTGCAGCAGCTGAGATTTGGAGCTGGCTGTAGGGCCCTTTTGCTGTTCCTGTGTTGCTGCTGGTCAGTCTGGATAGACCTCAGTATTTATGGCATGGGCTGGAAGAAGAGGCTGGTGGCAGAGCCCTCATGCAGAGGCTGCAGGTACTTGCTAAGTCTTTTTTCTCCTCTTCCTCCTCCTCCTGCTCTTCCATCTCTGGGTGCTGTGGCTGAGCCTGGGCACCGAGGCCCCCGGTGGGGTGGTGATCTGTGTGGAGCAGATCTGCAAAGGAGTGGCCACTCCTCTACAAAGAATCTCCTCAGGAACACTGGCCCTACTAATTTATTTGGCATTATTAGAAAAAAAACTCAGCACCAAACCCTCTGTTGTCAGGATTTTCTTTAAATAGCCAGTTCTGGAAACAGGAAATTCCTTTACCTCTGGAAACAGGAAACAGATCTGACTATTACATATTCGTTTTAAATCTTTCAATTATCCACTGCTGCCCTGGACTTTTTTTCCACTGCTCATCCAAAGATAAGCCACTATCTGCAGGTATTGTGCTAGACTTAAGGGTATGCTGCCATGGAGTAATTCAATGTATTTTGCTGTAAAGCTAGAGGGGCTGACATTTTCTATATCCACCACGTTTATTATATTTATGAACACAAAAAGTTCAGTTTGCTGAGATTTGATACAGAGGTATGGTCTGATGACTCAATAGAATAATAAAAAAAAAGAAGGGAGAAAATGAGAACTGGCATCAAAGACCTAAATTAAGGACAAATTTATTTATTTATTTCTAATGGCTAATAACCAGAGCCTACTGACAAGAAATACCAGTGGAACTGGAATACTCTTAGAAATTCAGGGCCAGAAGGGACTTCAAGATATCTTCTAATCCATCCCCTTGCCCCCAAGAAGGTTAGATATTTATCTTCAAAACCTCTGATGAGTGTGATTTCACAGCCTGTCAACAAGTGGCTGTGCCAGACCTTCACTCTCCATCACGTAGTCAGATTTTTTCATAATACCATGAAAACTTATTAGGTGTAGAGTAGGGTTTTGTTTTCTTTCATGCAGTAGAACAACCCATGACTGGCCTTTTTGTACAGTTGTCTAGTCTCAGGACTGTATATTTTCAGGGTGTATTCACCACCTCTGTAACCTTCTCTTAATCTTCTGAGCTTTTGCCTATAGATCATGTTTTTAAAGGTCTTTTGGCTCCTGTTGCTTGCTGCTTAGACTCTATACAAAATGTGCCTGCCTGTTTCTGAAGGGGTTATTTCCCAGGCTGGGCAAATTCTCCATCTGAAGCCTCATGGCTGCTGAGGAGAGAAAAATAGCTGCCTCTCACGCTGTGCCTATGATATCCTGAATCTGTGCTTTGGTGGTCTTTGCAAAAGCTGTGTGTCGCTGACCCCCGGTCCATTTGCAGTCCTCTGTAACTGTAACTTTGGTGTTTCAGCCAACACTGCTGCCTCTCCTTTTATTCCACTTTTGTCCTCATTTCTAAGCAGAGCACGGTGCTATTAACCATCCCGGGAATGTGTTGGCTCTTAAATAATCACAAGCGGCGCCACTGTGCCAAGTTTTGGTTTAGAGTAACTGTTTTTTCTGCTTCCAGGCCTTGATGTAGCTCCAGAAAAATAAAGGTGTTTACGGATGCATTATGAATTAGAACCCTGGTTGCCAGCCCTTTGTAGCTGGGTCCTGGCTGTGGCAGGTTGCTGTGATACCGTTCGTGCAGTGAACATGCTCGAGCCAGCAGGAGCCTCTCTTTGGGTTCTGTGGTGTTCGTGTCCAGACCCTGGTGCATGGTGTCCTGCCATGGTGCACTGGGTTGTTCTCAAAGCCTTTTGTTAGCCTCTTACACATGGAGTGTGACTCATCTTTGCTCAGCCCAGCCCTGCTGCTGCCCTTGACACTGAATTTGCTATCTATTGGTCGTTCTCTCCAAGGCTGGCAGGGCATTGGTGTCTTGTGACCTTCTTCCCAAAGCACCCCAAGATGCAGAGAGCTTCAGGGGTGGCAGAGAATCAGCAGGGTGTATTTGCTGTCCAACCTGTGTGCTACTGGGCCACAGAGAAACCCTCAATCAAAGCCAGAGGGATCCATAGTGAGAGAATCTCTATACACCCCACTGGGTAGCCAAGCAGAAGGTAGCTAAGAGCAGCCTTTAAAACCTAGGGAAGCATATCTCGTTCAGTAAGCAACCCCCAGAATGTATCAACAGTTTTAACTGACTCCTGCTTAGTACAGGGTCTGTAGTACCTCGCCCAGGCTTTAGGCAGCACGTCGGTGTCAGGCAGAGCGTGCTGCGCCACTCGGCCCCGCGGCTTCCACCTCATCCCGGCACTGGTCTGGTCCAGGCACAACTGCTTTTGATGTTACCTTTATTAGCTCTCAGCAAAGGGTAGCTGCTTTCAGCACAGGTTCCTAAAACAGTCACCACATTAGCAAGGAAATAAAACAAACCAGAAGTAACTCTTTGGTTTAATCCCAGCATAACATGTCGGAGCAGTTTGAGTATGCTTTGGCATGCTGAGTGGGAATGGAGAGTTTTTTCTGTGTTGGTTAGTTTGAAAAACAAGAATTGATTGCAGCTGAAAGAAGAAAGGTGTTTGTCTTCCAGATCAATAGCTCTGTAGCTCACGGAAAGTCTGCACAGTCTGCTGACTGCTCTGATACCTCCTTGTTCTAGATTGGTATGATGCTTTTCCTTTTGAAACATAACCTATGGGGAAAGAAAGAAATGATTAGCCACTAGTTGAAGTTAAGCTTCCAAATGGTGTCTTCAGAAACATAAGGAAAAAGAACAAGAAATAAGGGGTTTTTTTTGCATGTGAAGTAGTAGTGGCATCAATTTTTCTTTGTCGAGTTTCTTTGGAACCTGTTGTGGTGTGTGGCTGAGTTTACCTGAGGTTGATGTGAGCCTTAGTGGTGATTGCATCATGTCTCGGTGCACCTCTGAAATGGTGACAACTCATCTTTGCAGCTTGCTCGAGGAGCAGGTTGGGAATCCTGATTCCACTCCGGAGGAGCGGAGTAGCCAGCTAACCAGTCTGGCTGGGTAGTTTTGGTGTCATCTTCCCAGACTGCAGAAAGGCAGGTGAATCTGTGAGTTTTATTCAGTGACCCTGAGCCAGTGCGCTGCGTTTGTGCCTACATTTGGGTGGCAGCTCTTGACAGTGTCAGCTCGCTGGGGTGCTGAAGTCATTTTGCACAGAGGTTGCATTTCCTACATATACAGCAATGACTTGCAGGGCACCTGAACGTGTATGGGAGCTGGGCTTGGGTGCAGTACTCACTCTGGCTGGCACTTCTCAGTTCTGCCCAAGGATATGGCTTGTGGCTGTAGCACAGGAGGAGGGCTGCTGCCAGAGTAACCTCCTGGGCTGGCCAGATAGGTGCTTCCTCCTGTGATTCCTTCACCTGGGAGTTTTATTCAAGCCCCATAATATTTAATTATTGCTGCTCCCATTAATGTATACAAAGGTGCTAATTATTCTTCTAGTTTTCCCCAAGTGCTAGGCACAGTCTCTTAGGCTGCAGCATGTATTTTTCTAATATGACATCTGTCTTGCCACAAATGCATCAAATACCTGCAAAAACAATCATTATCCTCCTGTTTGGTACGTGAATCAGAGGACTCTTGGTATAAAGCACGCTAGCGTTTTGGAGCATGACTCATATTGAAGGCATTAAGTTTTCAAGGAGCTAAGTATATTCATGTGTATTTTACAGGGAGGCATGTGAAAAATGGTAAGTAGGTTCCCTCTGCTGCCTTGAAGGAGTCTTGCCCCTTTTTTAAACCAGAGATGATCTCTACTGTATGCTTTTCCTTTAAGCAAATGCATAGCTGGTAAGCTTGCTGCTGTTTTGTTGGAGAACTATTGAATCTTTGACCTGTGGACTCACATATGTGTTTTAACATTTGTGTTAGTGTCTATAAAATATGAGCAGCACATCATGTAAAACAGTCAAATTGCTGTTTTTTTCTGATGGCCAGGGGCCTGGAAGAAGCTATGGAAGAAGCTGAGGGACAGGGGCTTCAATGTGGAGAGATTGGCTGGGGTAAGCTTACAGCAGCTTACCCCTGCCTATGGGGAAGTTAATGAAAAAGTAGAGACAGGCTCCAAAGGACAATGGTTACAAACTGGAATGGGATATTCTGGCAAAGTATTCAGAAAAGAAAATCTCTTTGAGGATAATTAAGTATTGACAAATTACCCAGAGGGGCTCTAGGAGCTTTGTCCTTGGAGGTTTTTAAGGTCCATCTGGACCAAGCCCTGTACAGCCTTACAGGCTCAATTGAAGGCAAGAGCCTGGAAACATCCCAAGGTCCCTCCCCACCTGAGCAACCTTATTTAGTGGTATTGCCCATAAACGTGGGCTTTGGAGGTGAGCGAAATGCAGCATGGCTTGATCTTCTACTTCCTTTGGTATTCCACTTCTAAACAGGAGTAAAAAAGGGACTCCACTGTGATTGTGCTAAACTTGGTGTTAGTGGGAAATTCTGTTGCAGAATATATTTCCATGAAGGGTTGACTGCTGCCTAATTGCATCCCCATGTGGGAGCACTTGGGAGAGTGAGTGATGGGGTCACCTGTAATGCAGCAAATTCAGGAGCCCTGAAGCCATCCTAGCCTTCAGCCTCACCATTACCCCTCTTTACCAAAAATATGGATGAATGTTGTCAGATTGTATGACTTGACTGAGATCGTGTGGCAAATGCAGATTTAATTGCAGAAAACTCAAAGAAATTAAAAATGAATAAAGAAAAGTCTTCTGTGGTGGCTGGAGCCTGCTCGCGCTAAGCATGCTGACCCTCCATTTGTTGGGATGCCTCTTCCAGTGGGTTGGAAGGGGTTGGGCCACGCATAGAGGCAGAGCAGGGGGAAGATGGCACGGCATTGGCAAGCAGGCTGTGGAAGGAAGCTGGTGGTCCCAAGGCCAGTGGCAGCAGCGTGGGTGGCAGCCGCGGGTTGATCTGCACCCTCACCAGCACCGACTGGCTTTGCGGTTGCGTTTTCACCAGCTCTGGGGGCCACTTCTGGAAAGCAAAGCCTGCGGAGTGCGTGGGGAGCTTGTGGATACGTGTGGTTCAACAGTCCAGCAGCAGCTCCTGTGTTCTGGGTGTCCCGTTAAAGTCGTCAGGGCGGCTGGGGCGGGGAGGTGATGCTTGGGAGCGATAGTGCTGGGAAAGCAGGAGTGGGCTGGAGCTGCTGCTCTTGGGGTGGGTGCCGGCGGGGGTGAGTGGTGGGAGAGGGGTGCCAGCAGGGCTGGGTGGCAGCGGGTGCCGCCAGAGGCCTCTCCAGGCAGGGCCATGGCCCGGGGCAACCACGTTTATTTTTTAGGGCTAAAATCGTCTCGTCTGAAGAGGGGGGCGACACTGGCTCAGCCTGGGTGCGTCGCGGCTCCGTTTTTGTGGGACCTTTGGTAGCAGTTCCCAGACAAGCCCCATGTGAGTCTAGCTGACCTGGGACAACTTGTCCCCTCGGGCAGATCCCTTTCCAAATCTGATCCGTGGCTCCTCCTCCTCAATAGATCCCCTGGTTTGTACCATTTTCTGTGAGGACTGGTCTTTCTGCTCACACACCACGTGAGATTGCAGAAATGCTAAGCTGAAAGTATTCCCTCTGCCTTTGTAGCTCTAGACTCTTTTATTCTGCCTCCGCTTGTCACATTCTCTGGGAAGTCTGTCCCGCTTGAGGTCACTGGTACTCATATTTCCCCCTGTTTTCATCATGTCTTGCCCTCTCTTTTATCTTTCTTCTCAGTCCTGAGAGTTTTAAGGCAGAAATTACTGGTGGTCTGAAAACTTCAGCTGCATAAATTTATCATGCGGGTTGTGTTTGGCTGTTGCAAAGTATATTTGACAGCGCTAAGCTAAGTGGCTAAATGCTTTGGTGATTTATAGCCCACTTAGGGCACAAACATGGTTATCCATTTACCTCATCAAAACAAAGAAGTTTGCCATTAATGATGGTAGTTCATCACAGCTCGGCTGCCCTGACATAGTTTGAGATGCAGGGCAGGCTGCTGAGCTCTGGGAGGGCGCAGAGAGTGGAGCCTGGACGCCTGGTGTGTTCAGGGAAGGTGTCGCTGGGGCCTTGCCCCCTCCTTGCAGACTGCCCCTTTGAGGCTTGCAGTGGTTTCAAGTGAAAGGGAAGAGATACACTTTTTTTCTAATGTGAATATCCCTGGATGTATTTTCATAGGTATTGGGCACCATCCCATTAAACATAGTGTATATAGTATATATAATAGCAAGCACTTTGCATTTAAAAACTGTCCAAAGCTGTTTTTCAAATGTAAGGTAACCCAACAGTATTGAGGCACTACTTAAAAATTCAGGAGCTTTATTGATTTTGGGTGAACACTTTTGTGAAAATGACATATGTAATCACTTAAAACCAAACAATCAACTGATGAAAAGCATGTTTAGAGGCACACCAAATCCAGTTTTTCAATATAAATGCATTATTTTTATAATCTTAAATACCACAGCACTAGGAATGTAGTTTTGAACTGAAACTTGTGCTCCCAACTTTCTGCCTCACAGCAAGACTTTGTATTTGCATTTTTAAGCTTGTAAAAACGAGGGAGTTAGAAGTTTTGGCAAACCATGCTTCAGTATGTTGCAGTAACATGCGGGCTGCAATGCCTGTCTGCACAGCTCACCACCATCTGCCCGTCTCTTCCCCTCTGCTTTTTTGCCTCTTTGTATTGTTTAGGTTTGAATGACTGTGTCTAAACAGCAGGCTGCCTTCCTATACACAGTATCTTCTGCTATTTTAGAGTAAGAGTTTTCAGAATGGAAAGGCAGCAGGAAAATGTTTCAGAGATAAGTATGGTGAAAGGGAGAGAAAGCCTTCTTGATCCATGACTTTTAAGGGATAAAAGAAAAATACATTTTTACTAGCTGTGGTTCCTGAGGGTTTTGACACACCCTTTTCCATGTTCTTGTGATGGGAGATCTGGGAGAGAAAGGAAACTCTCATCCACCAGCAGTAGCCTGGTTGTTTCTTCTCCCATCTGAATTCCGTGGTCTTAAGTAGCTGAGTTGCTCTCCCACAGACTTTTTTGTCCTCTTTTGTTTTTAGCAGCCAATTTCTGTTTCTGCGGTGTCTCTTCCTTCAAAGTTGCTCCTCTAGCTTTTCACAGAGCTGCTTGTCCTCGTGCTCCATCTCATCTGGCTCTCTAGCTCCCGTGGACATGCAGTGCCTCACGGCTGGCTCCTGCTTCTCCCCTGTGGTTGTGCGCTTTGTTCCTAGGAGGGGGACTGATCCCTGGGATGCAGCCAGCAACCTGAAGGAATCAAGTCAGCATGCAGCCTTTTACCAGCTCGCAGGTGAGCGTGCAGTGTCAGGCCAAGACAGCGGGAGTGGGGGGCAGGAGGTGTGATGGAGCACCGCCAGGTGGAGGACAAGGACCAGGTTACTGCAGCGGTGCTGCCTCCTTGCGCGCTTCTGCGGTCACACCCCAGGCTGTTTCTCCCATGCCTGGCTGACCCTTCGGAGGCTTCAGCATAGCTGGCCGAGGCATAAATGTCCCTGTCCCACAAAGGGGAGGAAAAAAGACATTTTGAAAAGTTCCTCATTGATTATCTGGCAGCAAATCAGAGCAGACTTGGGCTGGCACTCAGCTCTGATCTCCCAGTGATGTTTACTTTCTAAAGCATTAGGATAATAAGCACAGCAAAACTTGTGAGAGAGGAGACAAAGAAAATCTCCCCTCCCTTACCATCTCTCTGTCTAGCTATGCTTTCCTGTGGTTCTGGGAATATTCTTCTTTGACTGAAGAGTGTATAAATGATGAGATTCACTTCTTAGCAGTCCATGGAATAGCCCAGGGCAAGTCATTCTAGAAGATGCTTTTCACTTCTTAAATGGGTCATTAAAGTTTGGAGATAAATACCACAGGGGGGAGATGAGAGAAGCAAATGGGGAAATAGTTTCCTGAAAGGAGGAAGACAGAACTGTTATTTGTATTCACTCATCTGTTCAGGATATTCTTAGTTCTGCGTGGGAACCACCTAACAAAAGGAGGAAGCTTGAGGGAGGCAAGCCAGGTGACAGTGATGTGCATGGGGACAGTCCTGAGGGAGTTGGATCTTGTCATCCTTGGGCGGAGGCATGGTAGTTTTTCCTGAAGGAGGTTTCTTCCCCATTTCCCATCTCTGTCCTCTGCTCCTAGTGCAGGCAACTGGAAGACAAGGAGATCTTTAAAAAGAAACTCGGCAGCTTTGATTGCTGCTGTGCAAGTGTCAGTTGTGATGTTGCTGTTACGTTTTGTGAGGAGCTCAAGGGAGGCATTGTGACGCAGAGCTGATCTCAGGTTGCTCTCCTGGAGGTTCCAAAGTGTACATCTGTTCCAGTGAGCTCTTCCAGGATGGCAGGATTGAGCCAGTGGAGCAGGGACATCTCTTGTCAAAGTGATGGGGGAAAATGTGGCTCCTAGAGAGCTAGACAGGTGCCCCAAACAAGGAGTCTACATTGCCTGTGAAGAGGAGAACAAGCTCCTGTGGGGCCTGGTTTGAGGCTTGTCATTGGTTTGGAGAATAACAAAGGATTAGAGTTTGCCACTTCTTTGTTGCCTCCTGGCAGATCACTTTTGACCTCAGTCAGATTTAATTACTTCAGATAGGTAATTAACAGACACTCTTGTTCAGTAATTAGGGGTGTGTGTGATTATATTCTCCAGGGGTGGAAAAGTGTCACAAAAGTCCAGCTAGCAGTGCTGCTTTCATCTGTGTGCAGTGTCCAGCAGAACAAGATTCTAATACCCCTGCAGGTCATGGCAGCAGCTGTGGGAGGTATTGCTACAGACCACTTGGATGTGGGGTTGTTTTTTCTTTTCTTTTTTTTTTTTTTTTTTTTTTTTTTTTTTTTTTTTTCTTGGTCATCTGAAACAAAAGGGTGATAAAATAAATCTTAAAAGATGCCATGCAAGAAGGGCAGTTTCTTTGTGGAAACTGGAAACGCTGACAAAGCTAGGGCAGGTGGGAGTTGTTGTGCTGAACTTCTGTGGCAAGAGGACATGGGCAGTTTGATGGTCATCTCTCCAAGCTTTCATGAAATACTAGATCTTGGATTATAGAGGCTGCATCAGGATTTAAATGTCATGTCTGTTACGCTGTGGCTAAAAGGAGACTAACTATATTAGTGGATAGCAAGGTTTATGCAGTCATTTAATCAAATTGTCCTTCCTTGCCATATTTCACTCCTGTAGATGCTTCTAGTAGGTGCTGATGGATATGCCATAGGAGAAGAAAATAACATTTGTGTTGCCTGTTACATTAATTTCTCTGATAAAATGAGGCTACCGGCATGACCCATCTGACTCCCATGATATTTTTATAAAGAACAAAATTAAGTACTGTTGTTATGATTAGTGTATTAAAAGTATTAGGTTTGTTGTCTTAGCTGCGCTGTGTTTTCTCATGCTCTCTCTTGTGCTGATTACTAATGACAGGCTTTGGCAGAAACTAGCCGAGGCAGTCTTTCCTGTGATGGGAACCAGATGGATGGTTTTGCTCTGGCTGCCCTTCCCACTGAACACCAGGAACAGGAGGAGGGGGGACCCCTTTTTAGGGGGCCATTGGTAGAAAAGTAAATGAATGGCGGAGGACCGGTTCAACTCTATCCCTTTTCTCTCCCCCTGAGGCTCCCTGTTTTGCAACTTTCAGCCTCACCCTTGGCTTTGACTTCTTGGCTTTCAAGGGATTGTGCTGTACGCTACATTTTCATTTCTGGTACAATTGATGGAAAATCACATTTTATGATGTGAAAAATGCACTGTTCTTGACTGTCAGAGCTCCATTCAGGTGGAAAAAAGCTATGTGAGGCACTCTTTTATATTTCATGTATTTTGTGCATTGGTTGGAATGAAAAAATAATGAAAGGCTGTATTTTGTCAACTTTTGCATCTGTCTGACTGGCAGTGCTGACTGATTTGTTTTTTAAATGTATTTATTTCTTGCACTAAGCACTATTATTCTCCACCCTTTCAGGACAAATGCAAATAATATGTGGAATGTTGGGAAAAGATAGATGCAAATTATTCAATTCCTCCAGGTAGGTCGGTGAAGGAACTGGAAATGCGACTGCAGTGTGGAAAGGTGCTGTCTTAAATGAGCAGCAGCAATGATAATGGGGCTATTGTCTGTCTGCGTTTCAGGTTTCTGTGGACACGTGTATTTTATTTTTTTTTATAATTTACCTTTTCTGCTTCTCTTTTATCCTTTCCTCTCCTGCTATGAAACTTTAAATGGGATGTGGGAACTTGAAACATCTGAGGTGTATCATCACACTGTCCATAAATCCCTCTGCCTCTTGTCAGGCCACTGCTGCTCAGGTGTGATGTGCCCAAACTGCAAGGCTGTTGGCTTGGGCACTGGGAGGGAGCTAAACAACCTTGGTGTCAGCGAGGACGGGCAGATACCTCTCCTGACATCCAGACTGGTATACTTTTTAGCATGAATCAGGCTTTCCCTCAGAGGAAAAATGTGGCTTTCCTCCCTGCTCAGCCATGAGTTGGTGCGTGGGCATGAGTCAGATGGAAGTAAGCCAGACTGACTTGGCGTTGTGGGGTGCTGCAGCTCTTGGGATGTCTTTGCAGCACGACTGGCCTTTGTTCCTACCTTCCCATCGCCCCTAATCGTGCTCCTGCCCAGGAGAAGACACCAAGCCACTATGCTAATTGGTGGGATGTGGCCCTAGGCCTCTTGGCTCTGTGTGAGCCAGCAGCCTGGGGAGGACTGTGTGGTGCAGCTGACAGACCCGTCCTGCCAACTGCCGAGATGTGCTCCAAGGTCCAGGCATACCTGTGATTCAGGATCTCCCTGCAAACTGAAAACAGCATTTTCTTTCCTTACAACCTTTTTTTTTTTTTTTTTAATGTCAGAATTGTCTTCATACCTAGATCACTGTAATTGCGATTTGAAGTGAAGAGCCTGTCAAAAGTGGTGTCAGGGTGCTCCTTCTCAGCATTGTTTCATTGTTCTCACTTGTAAAATTCAATCCTGATTCCAGTTAAGACTTTTAATGTGACACAAATTTTCAGTTTTTCCAAATACTAAAAAAGTGATGTCTTTATTCTTGCTAGATCCATACAGATTTTCTTTCAATACAAAAAAAGTAAACTGAGCAGTAAAAGCTTACAGAGAAATCTAGAAAATCCTCCTTTATAGCCAAGACATTGTTTATCTCTGCACTAGCTGACTCCCAACCTTGTATGTTAGGAGCTCTTCAGTGGAGGCTTTTAGAAGAACTTTGGTCTGGAGATCTTCCTGGCTGGAGGATGGTACCATGCTGTACCTTTGTAGTGAATTGACCTCAAAATCCTTGTGAAGGTGCTGGGCTTGTGAGGACTTGCGGGCCTGGATAGTACATGGTCAGCAGCATGTTCTTTGAGTTTGAAGGCCAAACTGAAGAGGATCCCAGAAGAATTTGCGTGGGAAGGGACCTCAGGAGGTCTCTGGTCCAATTTCCCACTGAGGGCAGGCCCAGCTGTGAGATAAGACCAGCTTGCTCAAGGCTTGATCCAGTCAGGTCTTCGAAAGCCCCTGGGGACATGGATAGCACAGCCCTACTGGGAAACCTGTTCCAGGACACTTGTGGTGATTTTTTATTCATTACCACCTGGCGCTTAGGGTGGTCAGAGGTAAATATGTACCATCATTCTCTTGCTCTGTACCTGAGACTATTTTTGTTCAGGAGGCAGTATAAGCAATGACCTCATAAGCCTGGGATCCTTCTCCTACATGGCATGCCCTGCTATCAAGAGGTGAGTGTGAGGGATGAGGACCTGCTTTGTCCTCTTTTGGGGGTAGCTCTTAGGCAAGCAAGCCCATCCTGCTAATCAGGGAGGTGAGAACTAGTCCAGCCACTTCTGTTGCTGGTTTTCCCTCACCTTTTTGCCATCTCAGTGATGGAGCAGGGAGTCTGGTGTGCACCCAAGCTGTCCTCCTTTCTCTCTGGTAAGCTGTGCCTCTATCCTGGCTGAAATAGTCTGCCCTGGGTTGGTGACATTGTAGCTGTCACCACAACAGGGTGAGCTCTTGGCAGAAGTCATTCTTACTGTTTGCCTTTGGATACAGGGCTCGGGAATATTGTAGCACCTCCCTCAGTGTCTGAGACCCCCAGCGTAAGCCCTCGGAGAGGTGAGCACTTCCCGAAGCCTTGGCTGGGCGTGGAGAGCCAAACTTTGCTGGGCAGGATGCAGCCCAGGAGGTGCCTATTGGACTCCCTGCACATTTGCATTTTCTAATCTGCTGCCTAAAGCATTATCTTGCTTGCTCAGACAAGTCATTCACCACATCAGGAGCGTGTGGGAAAATAACCCAGTCAGTACAACCAGAGGAAAAGAAATGATTGTGTGGTTGGCTGTTTGGAGCTAAACTAGCTTGGGATTTTTTTTTTTTTTTCCTTTTAGTAAAACCCTGAAAAAAGTGCAGTCTGAATGGGTGTGAAATACAGAGAGAGTTTGCTTCCTTCTCACATAGGCATGCGTCCAAAAAAAGGGAAAAGTAAATATACAGACAGCTACTGCTAAATGCTTTGGTAGGGCTTTGAGGATCCAAAGGCTCTGTGTGTTTGACTGGTAGGGCATTGGATCTTCTTGTCTCAAATGGGCTTTCAGTAGGAGGGAAGTCTCAGACACAGAAGAGAGGAGAAGCCGTGGTGATCACCTGGAGTGTTTCAGTTGTGCTGCTCAGTCACCCAACATCTGCTTCTCTTGATTCTTCATTCGTATTTGAAGAGAGGACCCCAGATGTAATGTAAGTATGGAGGGGCAATGCCCTGTGTTAGATGCAGCAATACGAGGCTGCAGAGGGTCAGATCTGAAAAAGGGTGATGTTTGTTAGCGGGGGGGGACCAGAGAGAAAATGTGCCCAGGCTGGGGCAATTCCAAATTCCTGCCTATTAAAAACATGGAGTTATTTGGCTCTTGTGAGATATAAACTGGATTTCACAGCTACTGTTGGCTGCTGCTGTTTAAGAGGTGGCAGCAAAACAGAACAGGATAATGTCTTCTGCTGCAATAGAAATGCCAGTATATATAATTTATTTGCTAATTGGCAGACATTGCTATAATGACAGAGATCTTTAGCAACAAGTTATTTGTACCTATCAAAGCCTGTATTCTAGAGGTGGCTTTCCCCTCTATTGGGTGTTAATGCAGTTGTGTGGATTAATCACACTATAATGCAGTTGAACGGGTCTTGTCTCTGCTTGACTCAGGGAGCAGAGGCTTTTTGGCTTTGATACATGCATGAGAAAAATCACTTCCAAGTTTCACAAAGTATATTTTGGAAATAAAGGCTGAAGTTTAATTAAAAAACAAAACCAAACAAAACACATTTTTTTTCCCCCAGTAAATGAGGTCATGCAGCCTGATTGCTTGGCCCATCTGTTGCTGTTCATAAGTATGCTATTTTTTTGAAGGGCAATACTAAATGATATTATGTAGTTATCTACTTTCATATGCCTCTTGGCTTGTCAAGCACTGTCATCATATCGACCGCTGTTCTTAAAACAGGATTTTGGTTAAAATAGTATATACCTGCCATCTGGTTGAAAAATGTAAGCTTCCTACACAACTAGTGGAGTTGTACTGTGGTATTAGGAATAGCTCGTGTTGTCTTGAAAATAGCAGCTGATGGCAGAAATCAGCCAGTTATCAGTTGTCATTAAGCTATTTGATATTTGACATGCATGGAAAACATGCTATTTATAAGTATACAATTATGTTATAGAACTATTCTTTTTTTTTTTTTTTTTTAATTCTTTTTTCTTCCCTTTACTCATTTAAAAGTGTTGGTTAGACTGAACTGCAGAGCAAAGTCCCCATTAATACTCAAAGAATAGATATGCTGCAGACTGAAGACGTGCCAGACGGCATGTAACATTTTGCCATCAAAAAGTGGTCTAAGTAAGAGGGATGTAGAAACAAATGTGGTGTTCCCATGCTATTAAGTGTCTAAAGAGAAATGTTAGCTTACAAAGAGCTCAGGATACAGAAACAGAAGGAATGAACTGGTTGAAATTGTACAGCTAGAAATTGTAATGGAAAAGATGCATTTTACTTTAATATGTATTTGCATTCTGCTGAGAGAACAGAACTCGAGTCAGGATGAGCTAAAGCAGGAAGACTAAAAACATAATTATTTGCTCTGCCTGGGCACAGCACCGAAGACTCTCAGAATTGTAGGTTAGTCACGAACATGAAAGCTTCATGCTAACCACTAAGCAAAGATTCATGTACAATACAGGGCAGAGGACGCTGCTGGAGAGGGCAGTGAGGCATGGTGATGCTATGACCTGTTCCCTTGTAATACATTTTGAGGTAAATGATGATTACAGAAAACAAGGCAGAAAGAGTCTGCTGAAAAAGAGGATGAGGTATTACTTCTGTGAGTGGAAATGTGAACGAAAAGAGCAGTCAAAATAGGATGGGGTGCTGTGAGGCTATTAATTTTACTCAGAGATGGTACAAGGAGATATTATTTTTGTGGGGGCTGGGGGTTAGACAATGATTAATCTGCTTCAGTGATATCGAAATCTTGTGAGCACATCATGCAAGACTTTGGTCAAAAATGCTGTAAATAATAGCTGATTGTTCTCACAAGATTTCAATCATATTAAACCAGAAATGTGTTGAGAACTATGAGGAATTTGTTGTACCGCCTGGCAAACCCCACAATCTCTTCTCTTATATGAGGGTTGACTAGAAAATTAAGATCTTTGCTGTTTAGTCTTCATCACAATCTTAATCAGGTTTGAATCTGGGTCCTCTTGGCTTTTCAAATGACATCTGAGATCCTGGTTGTGAAAAGTCCCTAGTCATTTTCCTTTCAAAAGTTAATTCACCCACAACCATCCGTCCACAATGAAAATGCATTCAGCTTCATAATTATACTTTTTAGGGTGCTACAGTCATCAGAGGTATATTCCAACAGAAAATTGGGTAGCAAAGGTGTAGGTCAGAGGTTGTGCTCTGTTTTTTGTTTGTTGACTTTTCCTCACCAGAGGAGTATTTGGAAATTTTATTATGGAGACTAACCACATCTCCCTTGCTTCAGGTTTTTGGATACCTTCTTAGGCCATCAAAGCAGCCTTGGCAATCTCAGCATTTTGGCAACATTGCAACTACCTTGACCATAAAAAGACTTGAAACTGGTGCAGAGACCACTCCCTGGAGAGGAGGGTTTGCCAGGAATGAGTGTGGAAACCCCTTTCCAGCTGTGTGCAGACACACTAGCTTCCTGCACTTTCCTGCTAACTGAGCTGATGTTCCCAGTGAAGAGCCATGGTCTGCAGCAGAAGCCTTCTGCTGTCACACAGGGAAGGCTGGTGGAGGAGGAGGGGCAGAGTGAAAAAGAGACCCTTGCAGAGTGAAAAATGCAGATGTTTGACTGTTCAGAGTAGGTTGGCAGAAAATGTGTCTCCCTCTTCACTTCCCAGGGGGCATATGGTTATTTGCAATTCCTAGCTGCTTATTCTCTAATTTAGTAGCTAACCACTCGCCTGCCCTGGTATGCTCCTCCTCCCCTCCCAGCCACCACCTCTCCCTGCTCCTTCAGTTGCTCACCGGCCGACGGGAACAAATTTGCTGCCTGGTTTGGTCCCCTTCGGCTGGACCTTCACAGGTCACTTCAGCTTCCCCACCCTGGCAAAAGGTTAGTGAAAGCCCATTTGTATGCCTCTTTATTTGCTTTATAACTTTTTCATGTGTTTTTCTGCACTACTACAGGCCCAGCAGACAGCTAATAAAAAAAAATAATCTGTTTTGTGCGTGGGTTTGCAGAGAGAATTGTGAGGGAGAACAAGCCCTCCTAGGTCAACAGTAGCTGTGTAGGCAATTTTATTGAAGGACAGAACACAGTATGGTGTTTTACTTCTCACATTTAAGAAAAGTGAAAAAAAAAAAAAGTGATTACAGTTGAAAAAAAATTGTAAAAATATATTTTTAAGTGTCTTCAAAACCTGTAAAGATGATAAGGAATGGTGCCTGGTAATTAGGTGTTAGTGTGAGATGCAGGCAGGATCCTGGAAGACAAGGGTGTTTCTCAAAGGAGCTCGATGGTTTTGCAAGCGCATAACAAAGTTTTCCTTTCTCTGTACTGGAGGCAGATGCCAGTAGTACTGGATAGGGTGGTGTGTTACTCCCAGCACCTGTATAAGGAGGTTAGGAAATGATCTAAGAACATGGTAGCAAAAAGCAGTTGCTTTTTCAGATGGGTTCTAAAAGTATTGTGTGAATTCATCGTGTCAGGTGTCAATGTGAGAACTTACTCTCTGCAGTGCTGAACTGCTAAACTTCTCTCAGTAGCATCTTGTTTTGGAAATGAGCTTTCTGAGACATCGTCCTCATGACATTGTCAGGTTGATTGTTCCAGGTCAATTTTCTTATGGAAGCCTAATTAATTTTTTCACCGTCTCAAGTTCTGACCTCTTTGCATCAGTGGGGAGTCTGGTAACACCCATACTGAGGCCACCAAATGCACTGTGTTATGAATGTTGGCTTTTTTAATTTTCCTTTTTTTTTTTTTTTTTTTTTTTTTTAAGGGAAGCAGGAGGTGAGGGAGACGAACCCTAAGACTGGTTTTGTTTGCAGCAGCATATAACTTGTCTTTGGCTTAGGGCAGCATCTTTTTCTTGACTTGGGAAGTTCTGCTCCTACTGAGAGAGCAAAAATTTTCTTACCACAGCCTACATCCCTTGAGAAACCTTTAGGTGTGCCAGAAAATATGTACTCTGTCTGACTACACAGCCTTCAAAGAAGCAGCAGCCAGAACAGCTCTGGGATTGCCTAGGAAATTGCAAGATGAAGGAGAGCTTCCCAGCACCCAGCATATACCCTGAGTACTTTGCTGAAGGGCACCAGGTGATAAAGGAGTCTCTCATCTTCCAGCTGGGAGGTGCCCAGGAGCACCCTCCAGGCCCTGCATTTAGTGCTGGGGATGCAGCTCTCTCTTGTTCCTGCTTCCTCCCAGAGTAACCACTTTTCATGTTGCTCAAGAGGAGAATGTGTGTGCTGAAGTTCAGGATGAAGTTCAACAGGCAACATCCACTGTAACCTGTTGAATCTGAAGATTTTTTTGGTATAGTTTAAGTTTTTGATGACTGTTGTGTAGTAGCTGCTGATCAACAAGTATTCTGCATATGCATTTGTGAGTATTTTGCACAGAAAATTAGTGGGTTTGGCTTAAGATGAAAAAAAAGAAGAAATAATAACTTCTAAAGTCTGTAAATTTAGCACAAAGTACTCTTGGTAGCAGCAGCCATAGGGACAACTTGAGATTAGCTTTCAGTTATGAGGCCCATCAGGGCAGTATGTTCTGGAATAATGGATTTCCAATATATGAAACCAGATATTTAGGGTTGTACACACATAGTGTAGGGTGCACATATGCATATAATTAGCAGCATTTCTGTTTTCCTTAAGATACCTTAGGAGGTTATATGCTGAAACCTAAAAGTTAAAAGCTCTGAAGGCAGCCACTCTCAGCTTAAGAAATGGCAGATTTATAATTTCTGGTACAACTTTAAGTTTTGAGGCTTTCCTGCCTCTGAGTTATGATGGACAAAGACTCTTTTGAGGTTTGTGTATGAACCTTGCTATCTCTGTGCCAGAACATATGTGACACTTTTCTGTCTCTGTCACAGAAGCCCTTTAGGGAAGGATGTGTTACTGTTGTCGTTTTACAGCAGAGAGCAGGAGAGAACATGTTTTTCCCCAGGACTTCTGCTTCATACTAGCTACACAGTAGATGTATGAGAGAAAATCCAGTGATGGCCACTCGTGTCTGGGCTCTTGTACTAAGAAGGATGTCCTATGGCAAGGCACTTTGTGGCATTGCTGCATCACCTCAGTTATTCATACATCTTCTCACAAACTGGGTATCTTCATAAGAAAAGATGGAGCTGGAAACCAACATGCTTTACCTGGGATTACACAAGGACCCTTGTTAAACTCTTTCTTTTTGCTGTAGGAGAGACTTGTGGCTGTGATTGTTATGTGCATAAGTAATGGTTGTGAAGTACTTGTGGCCTACTGAAGGTGGTTCTGGTGTGGGGGGTTCCCATGGGCTCAGGAGGCAATGGGCTCGTCTCTTTGTGGTCCTGTACCATTCTGTGTGAGAGAGCTATTTCTGCTCTAGGTAATATAAAGAACTAATTTAGAGCTTTGAAAGAGCGATGTTTGGAATTTTTCATCATGAAAATATAATTAAAATTTTTTGCTGATTACAGGAAAAATGCAGGCATTCACACCTACAGCTGGTGCACTGCATTACCTTCTTGGGTAGCAGGCAGAAGCCCATGCAGCACTGCACTAGAGAACTGATTTGGGTTGCCCTTGGATCAAGGTCTTGCCTAGATTGAAGGCTCAGACTGAGTTATGTGAGGTGCTGCAACTGCCTGCCTACTCTTTGCTCATGACAAATGCAAAGTTTTTTGACTTGCTTTACATCTCAGGTACAAGCCCTGGGGCTAATAGCTCAGAGATAATGTTCAGCTGATGCCTTGTAGCTTCATTAGGGATTGACTATTGAGAGAAAAGCAGAAGTGTTGGTATATATGCTGCTGAGTTGGTTTCGTCGTGCTGACCGCTCCCAGCTGAAGCCCTACTTAGTGATGAAATGCAGGCTAGCTCGTTTTAAACAGGAACAGGCTGAATCCAACCAGCCAACACAGATCTAAAGCAGACCTGCCAAATGCTTGAGGGCTGCCTGACGTGTGATGCTTCTCACCCCTGCTTTAAATGGGTATTTGGCATCACCATCATGTTACTCCCATGGCCCAGCTGCAGGGCTGCAGGGGGAGCTGGCTGGGGCAGCTCTTGACCAAGGAGCAGAGCCCCAAGCAGCTCATTTCACTTTGGATTGTCTGGGGGGACTCGTGGGAGGAGGAGGAAGAAATGGCAGAGGTCTTCCCTCTCCTCCACTGTACCACCTGCCATGCTATTCTTACTTCAGATAGACCCTACAGGAAACCATGGATTTATAGGAAAAAACCATATGGAAAAGCCAGGACGGGGCTGTCTGGCACGTTGCCTGCTGAGCTTATGGGAAGGAATGGGCAGGATGGCTCCCTCACTTTTCTCTGTGGAAGGAAAGCCGGCTGCAGCAAGCTAGCTGGCTTTATTTCCTTTTCTTTGCCACTTGTGTGAAACAAAAGTGAAGGAGAAGCCTGAAACGTGGCCAATTGCATGGATTCCTAGGGCAGACCAAGCACAGCAATGGTGTTTGATGTCAGCCTGGTGCTCAGTCTGTGTAAGAGAGAACAAAAGATGTATGTATGAATTCTTCCATCTTCTCCAGAATATCTCCTTTCATTCCAGGCTAGAGCAGAGGTTATTTTGGAAAACTTTTTTTTTTAAGAAATAACTTTCCTACCATAACATCTTCATGCCATTTTTTTGTTCAAGAACAACCTTGGATGTTTCATGTCTCATAAAATAAGATACCTTATGGTTTCATGTCTGTGTGTGCGTGTGACATGTCTGTTTCATGCAACATGTATGCTTGCAAATAAAGATTTTTTTAATGACCTAACTTCCTTGAACAGGTTTTAAACTTGATCAGTTTTGTTGAATTATATTTTGTGTAGAATGCTAATAAACTAGTTAGAATGCACAAGCTTTGCTTCTTGAAAATATTCCTAGTTCATGAAATAGATCAGAATTCATAGTCCGCTGCAAGAGAATTTCTGTTAATCCTCTTAAAGGCAGCAGATAAGATTTCAGAATCAGATTAAATATTTGTATTCTGCATTAGGAGCCCTCCTTGGTTCTGTCTGACAATTAATGAATCCTCTTCAGGCTCACAGTTCCCCCAGTCTGCATTTACCTCTTTCATGTTGCACGTGAAGTACCTTTTATAGACTGTTAATGCACATTTATTTGTAAGTTGAAAATTACATCAGAGGTCTGATGTTCCTTTATGTTTGTCTTTGTTTTGTTTCTTTGAGCTGAGAGGAGGGAGAGAGAGGCAATTCCAGCTCACTTGAATTTAGGAGGAGCGGTGAGGGCGGCGTGTAGACCATGTCTCACTGAGCTGTGTAGCCGTCATGAGCATCTTGTGATTCAATTTCATGCTGAGGGTGCTGTACGCTCCCCCCACCCAGCTGCCCAGCATCTCAGATCACTCTCAGCATGAATTTCCCACTATGGAGATGTGGGAGGCAAGTTGACAGCTTGCTCACAGGCAGAATGCAGGACACTAGATGGGAAGAGAGCGTAAAAAACATCTGCTCTAAGCTGGTACTGAAGATGTTTGCATAATTTATTAGTATTTTTAGAAAACAATCATAATTAAGGAAATAAATATTTGTCATACGTACAGCATATCATGTTTAATAGCAAGTGATGTCATTGTTCAGTGGTGCTTTGCCTATTGCCTCCGTAGGCAGCAGAGGGCACTAAGTGGTGCTTAGCTTTTGAATTACAGCAAAATGCTGCTTTCCCCCCCCTCCCTCCTTCGTTAGCCAGAGAACTGCCTTATTAATACTTCTTGTGTGTCTTAGTTACTGTCTGGTAATTTTTGGTGTGACTAAAATCTAGAGAGATGGCCCATGCAAAGATGGTCTATCAGCAGCTTTACGTGTTTTGAAAAAAAAAAAAATAAAAAATCAAATGTTGGACTTGTTTTCTTAGTTCATCTGCAGTCATCCCTGTCACTGTGACTCCTCATAATCCAGGCACAATCATGATGAAACTGGGGAGGACCTAGACAGATCCCTCATCCTGCGATGATGATGCAGGTGAGCTCCTAGAAAAACAGGATTAGAGTTTGAAGAATTTGCCAACCTAAAGCAACCACTGCAAGGTTGGAGACTGAAGTATTTTTGTGATTTCTACAGGCAGGATATTTTGCACAATTTTTCAGCAGAAAAATAATCTAAAATAACTTCTCTGGAAGCTGTCTGATATAAGAAGTGTGTGGGATGGTTCATTACAAGTTTCATAACCCTACACTAAAATGTGGTTTATGTCACTACCATCTCTTGAGTACATTCCACTTGCCTGGTTCAAAAATAAACTAAAATAAGGCAAGAGATTCATTGTATTAAATACAATGTGTCAAGGATGAAAACATTCTTCATGGTGAGAGATGAGAAACAGTTTCTTCTCTGAAGAAAGGTCATATTGTGGTCAGCCTTTGTCATGTACCTTTGTGCTTGCAACCTTGTTTATAAATTCCAGTATTCAGTAATGCCACTGCTGATTTTTTTTCTATATTGAGAGTGATGCTATCCTCAAAATTTAAAACTGTTTGAAGTGCTCATTAGCCAGTACAGCATTAAACCAAGCAAAGTCAATAATGTATAAATCTGTGTTAGTTTTTAAAGATGACATAAACAAAAGGAGCAATGACATGATGCTTCAGTTTCTAGCCACGATGCATCACATGATACACTTTGAAGTAGTTGTTCATCCAGGTATGGCTTTTCATAGCCAAAATAATTTTGGAGGGAAATAAAATGGAAGGGAGATAGTTTCAAATGGAAGAGAAGGTGATTCTTCATGCCAGAGGCAGTAACTTGCAGGATTTGGGGCTGGATCATTCTGTGGATGCAAGAAGTTTACACAGACTGATGGGGAGACTGGGCAAACCTTTGACAGAGAGGTCTCATGGAGACTGCTCAACAGAGGAATTGCAGCAGGCACACCAAATGCCTTGAGCTGAAACTGGGGGGAGACACAGATTATTAGGGGGAGGTCTGAATGCCACCTTATTCTTCCCTGGCTGCACGCTGCTGGCCTTTTTAGGAGGCTGAATATTTGGCTAGGTATGTATTGGGGATTGCTGGGGCCTTTCTTCTATTTCAATAGTCTTATAATTGAAATTTAAAAAATGAAGCTGTTGAAAGCAGGTCTTGTGCAAATGAATCATAAATGTAAAGCAGTTTCAGGTGTCTGACAAACTGCATTCATTGCTTGGCTATCAGAGTAGAAATCATAGTTCTAAACCTACGCCGGTGGAAGAGTCCTGCTGTATTTATTCAGATGGGTTTCAAGCATCATTTAAGAATATGTCTCTCTAAATGTTTTTAAATGCTATGTTTTCATATTTTTATTGTTGAATAGCTTACTAAAACGATATGAGCTGAATAATTGCAATATTAATATTTCCTCCCCCTGACCTCCCATATTCTGTCAGTTCCACTAGCAGATCTCCAATTTGCAGGATGTTAGAACAGTACGTTGAAAAGTTGATTTCTTTAATGTCCTGTCTTGAGAGTCAAGGTATTTGAGCAGGTTACAAATGCAATCTCCTAATCAATGACTGAAAAGGAGAATTCTGGACTACGTTAATGTGTGTGCATTGCAGGAGTCCTGTAGCCACAGTAGTTAAGTCCAGTCTTGTCTTCTAGCAGAAGGCAAGCAGTCCCAGCAGGGAATTATAGCTGCACATCCCACGCTCGCTGCATCTCCATACAGCAGAGCATCACCAGCATCAAAGGATGGCTCGATGTCTTTGAAGGGAGTCTCACTGAGCCACTGTGTGTTCTTCCTAAGCCTGCACGGGTGGGTTTTGCTGATCAGGGGGAGCCCATCTCATCGCAGGGCTTTGTGCAGGAAGGTGAGGCACACCAGCCTGCTGATGGGACGTTCCCCCGCCCAAGCGGGGCTCATCTTCCCCACGCCTTCCAGGGACGGCTGGGTGCAGAGCAGAGCAGGGAGTGGAAAAGCCAGGGGGTACCAAGATGCTGTGGGTGCCCGGAGCAAGCAGGCGCTAGCTTCTGGGGGGTGGTGAGTGCCATATTTTTGCCAGCCTCTGGAGGAACAGCTTTTCCCTTGGCTGGGTTTTGCTGGGGCTGGCCGGCCTGCCCAGGCTTGGGAGAGTGCTCAAAAGTGCACGCTCCAAGTGATCTGCATCACTTTAATCATCCCAAACAAGCCAGTCCTGTCTGCATGCAAATACTCAGCAAGTGTCAAACTCATACTTTTGTGTTTCATTTAACAGTTTCTTTTTTTTTTTTTTTTAGTTTGGCAACTGCTGTGTCTTATGAGAATCAGAAACACGCCCCTTGCTTGCAGTTTTCCTTATTTGCATATACAGTTTCAGATAAGCATTTGTATGTCCAGTGCTTCTGCTTTCCCCTCCTTCCTAGCTCTAAGCAGAAGATGCCAGTGGAGGGACTGGTGGGATGGTCTAGAGACCCACAGGCATACCCACTGGGAACTGGCCTGAGGTGCAGCAGGAGTTTTCAGATGTAAACTGATTGCAGTGTGAGCCTGGGGCTGGTGGGGCTTCTTCTACAGGTGAAAGGTTTTGGTGTGGTAATGAGCCCTGTGAGCAGTCTTCATTCTTCTTCCTGCCTTAAATTACTCCTGTGTGAAAAGCATGTTCCTTTTTTCGTATGCCATTCTTCCACATGTCAAATAAAGCTGTTTTATCATCAAGTTGAGAAAAAAAAAACCCTCTAAACGTTTAAATTATTTTTTTTCAGGGGACATTGTACAGCTGGTTTAGCAGTAAAGATAAATGCAAGATTTGGATCATCTGTATCTGTGTGTCTCAAAACCTACCCTGTCGTGCTATCTGTGCTTATCAGTTTAGGAAAAGCTGACATATAGCCCAGAGACAATGCATGCGTGAGGAAACATCTTTTTGATCTCTTGTTACGATACAGGGTTGGCACTAGGAGATGGGAGTGCTCTTCCTAACTCTGCTCCCTGTGTGGTGTTGGGCAAGCTCCTGGGGTGCTCTGGGGAGTAAATGGTGCACTGGCGTGTTCCTCTTTAGGACTCTCGGTTGGAGCCTGCTGGGAACTGATTTTC
>NW_008597063.1:0-15659 GCF_000691845.1 Merops nubicus | reverse complement strand
AATGCCGAAGCCCAGTGAGAGCCCAGTGGCCACATTTGCAGTTGTGGGACTGTGGGCTTCTGTGAAAAATAAACTTCAAACCATCATCCTCTTCACTGTGAAAGATGAGGCAAGTGAAATCACTGGACAGCTCTTAAAAATGGAAAGTATTAGGTTGTGTGCCTTCATCTAACTAGCAGTCATATCTCCCAGAGTGCTGGGAGGTTATTTCAGTTACTTGTATTCCAAGCTACAGAAATGCTCTAAGTAATATATTCTATAATTAATAGACCACGCTGTCATGTGAGATTAATAAACATCTCTGACTTGACAACCCAAGTGCTTGGATTTTTTTTTTCCCTTTTCTTCTTAAAATGTGGATGTGAATAGGAAAAACATGGATAGTGATTTGAAATATTTAGGGTGAAATATTTAGTGATTTGAAATAATGAGGGGGTTTTATCCTGGTCTGGATTGACGTTTTAGCTGTATATT
The DNA here is from genome assembly GCF_000691845.1 of Merops nubicus. Classification (NCBI taxonomy): domain Eukaryota; kingdom Metazoa; phylum Chordata; class Aves; order Coraciiformes; family Meropidae; genus Merops; species Merops nubicus. The sequence goes on along the minus strand of NW_008597063.1, from coordinate 15,185 downwards.
TATTAACGTATGAAATTTAAGAGGCCTGTCTTCATAGTAGAATGAATAAAGATACCACACAGAAAAAGATGTTTCCTCTGTAGGTATATGTTCCTGTACAGATGTCAGTATTGCACATATTTATGCTTGTTAATTTTTATTGAAATAAGAGTTTCTTCTAGTTAACTTCATTCTCCCAAAGAATTTTTGTCTTCATTTTTAAAGAAACAGTGTGAGCAAATTCAGCTAGAAAACTAAGAGCAATGTTGCAGGTGATGAAAAGTACTTTTTGACTTTGTTTTTTCTTCATTACACACAGAAATGGAAAATATAGGATTATATTAGTGCACTTAGGCCATATCAGACTATTATATGCCAGAGGGAGGGAGTCAAATGCTACAGTTAAGCAGATGGTGTTCATGAGTCTGTCTGTGTAACACTTCCTACACCACAGAGTGGGTGGAGGGATGGGGGTAGGTTTCTCTACACTGGGACAAAGGCTCGGATGCTGCAGCAGGTACAAGTGCCTGGCTGCCTGGCACCAGATGTGGATGGGTCAGATGTGAGCTTTCCTCCCTCACCACACCTGCTTCCTTCTTTTGGGCTGACAGTCTGTGGACCATTGCCATGGGATCTGCCATCCCGCTGAAGTCCATGGGGCTGCAGGGGTTCTTGCTGCAAGGGGAGTTATTTGGAGCTCAGTTGTGTGCTCAGAGAGGCTCCCCTGTCCATCATCCCCATGGTAATATGTCTATGGATGTGCAAATGTGAAGAGGATCTGATCCGTAACTGTCTGATCCATGCAGCCATCCTGTGTGGATCATTTCAGCACACACTGGTCTGTGAGGGTGCCAGTAAGCACATCCTGCATCGCATTGATATCCTTGTAATTCAAAGAATCTCCTGAAAAATGTCTTGCTCTACTTTGAGGACTCTTACCAATACGTAAAGTTACACTGACTACTTTAATCCTTTACTCACTTTAGTTGCAGTACAAAAACTTTTGCTAGTGGGTAAGTAATGTAAAAGCTCCTTCTCCAGAAAACAAGGGTGAGGAGATGGTTACCAAGAGCCTTTACACTTGTGAGGCTGGTTGTAAACTACAGCTGAGGGCGGTAGCTTTACTGTAACTGCAGACAGAAGATACTTTCTGGTGATTTTCAGGGGTTTAAATGGCCACACACTGACTTTTCTTAACTGATTTTCAGCAGCTAATTTGTCAGCTACTTTTAATTCTTTTCCCATCCACATCCATTTCCACATCCACTCTATGTATACATAATTGGATTTTATATGCTCAGGAAGGCTGCATTATTTTTCTGTGCTCAGATAATAAGAACAACTAGAGAAGATAAAAAGAACCATCCTAAAGAGGTGGTGAGATGAGCTAAGAAGAATCTGTATTTTCAAGGATGGTTCATGTGACAGGGCTCGCTGACACACAAATAGTGCCTGTTGCTTCAAGACCATATGACAGCAGTTTCATCATGCATCATGCAGGGCTAGCACAGGGTTGCATCAACAGAGGGTAGTGAACAGGCAGAGGTAGCAGTTCCTGGGTATTGTTAAAAGTACAGCCAGTTATTAGAGGCTCCTGGAGGACCTGAGCTGGACCTTGGAGACCTGCACTGGTCTCAGGGCAGCTGTAACTCTGTGATCCCCTTTTAACTCTCTTTTGAGCTGTGGTGTTAGACATACCAGTTGCTTGCCACCTTGGCCCTGGGAAGGGTCAGCTGTGACTTTTGTCATTGCAGGAGAACAAAACGGTAATTTGAGGGTATATACTTGATTCCTTGAAGTTGTGTATAGGTACTGGTATGTACTGGGTGTATAATATATGCACAATATATAATATAGCTGCTCTTAACTTAAGGAAAGTTTCTTTTTTGAAAATATGTGAGTAAATAAACAAGTTTAGCCCACATAAGTCATCAGACCGAGAGTGATAACTCATTGGCCATCTGCTTCTCTCTGCGACATTGTTTTCCTTGCCTGCTTTTTGGATACAAAAATGTATCACAGAGAGCATCAGCTTGCCATTTTCTGATAATTCAGTTGTTGCAGTCATCCTTGGGAATGATGGGTGATTATGTTTTGTTTCTGACCATGAAAATCATGATACCCAAGAAAAAGTTGACTTCCAGAGAAGTCAAGCAAACCATGAACTCATTCATGAATTATGAACGTGATTTATCCAGTCTGTTGGAATAACTGTTTTGCTACTGGAGTTACTTATTTTTACTCGAAAACCAGTAATTACCCTTTTTGGTAAATGAACCCTAGCTTGTGCAGGAATAGGTTCAAAAGTGGGTAAACATTTAAGTTTCTTTAGGGGCATTCAGTACCCGATAACTTGCCTCCATCACTTGGGAAAAGTTCCTATTTGTAGTACCTGTAGTAATTTGTGTTCATGTTGCTGCGTGTGTCTCTATAACTGACTCTAAAGCTATGCATCATGTTTTGGAAAGGACTTGTGCACTTCTTTCCATTAAAGGTGTGTGGTGTCACCTTTTTTTTCTTTGAAAGGGCAAAGATAGTCCAATTATTATCTAGATTTTTTTTCTTGGTTTTGGCCACTGAATTTTCTCACAGTTGGTAAGCTCAGGTCTCTTAAACATTATTTTATGAGTTAGAAGGTTTGAATTTCTTACCTAATTGTTCCAGGGGTGGTGGAATATTATTATTGGAAGATGGATACAGTGAAATTTGTGTTTCTAGCTGTGTCTTCTCTCAGTCTGTTTGTTCTGAAATCACCAAGCTTTGCACTGATTTTCAAGGCGTAGCTAATGGAGAGAATGCAGTTTTCTGAAGTGGTAGTGATAAATAGGCATTTGTTCAGACAACCTCCAAATCAAGATCTTACTACTTTTGAAGTGGCCTCCTCACCATTTCAGTTTGCTAAGAGGAATCTGTGTTGTTGTAGTCTTGTGCTCAGAGATCAGTGTTCTTGTTTGGTTTGGGGATGGTTTTTTTTTCCTTCCCTTTAAATAGGGAAAAAGTAAAATGTGTTGGAAACTTCCCTAACTGGTTACACCAAAACAAGAAATAAATATTTAAATGAGTTGTTGATAGCATACAGTTACAAAGAAACAAATCATACTTTTATAATGTTAGTGGTATATGCCTCATTAAAACTGAGAAGAAGTCTTACTCATCAGAAATGTGATTTTTAAAAAATATGTTAATACTGAATCATCAACATTTTTTTACAACTAATGGGTGGTCAGTTACTTTAGTTGAGAAGAAGTCTTACTCATCAGAAATGTGATTTTTAAAAAATATGTTAATACTGAATCATCAACATTTTATGGGTGGTCAGCTACTTTAGTTGAGGACAGAGTACTAGTAATTTTATTTCATACTGTGAATTTTTTTTTTCCTCTTGGACAGACTAGGCTGTCTATAGTTGATGTTGCAAGCAGTGTGAGTCAAGGCAAGCCTGAGCTGTGTCTCTGAACCGTTGCTTCTGACTCCTAGGAAATTCTGTGGGCCTGATCTCTAACAATAAGCTGCCTACCTACCAGGGTTCCTCTAGGAACACTTTTTTAGCTGCATACTTTGCTGAAGCCTATCTGCATGCTACAACTACTTGGAGTTTGTTTGTGTCTTTTATAGAGGTAAGGAGTCCAACAGTCAGGCAGAGATCACTGTGTATCTTGCATTGATTCCTGCCGTGAAGAGTGAGGATTGAATATGAGAACCATTTTTGCCTGCCAGAGCTACATCCAGCAGTGCCTGTTCTCCAGTGTACCCAAAAGGCTTTAGAGCTCTTCACTGGCCTAAAGCAGGGTGTCAGGGCAGGGCCTCTGTTTCAGAAGACCCTGGTCTTCTCTCAAACTGTGGAGAGCCAATACTGCCTATGTTACTGGCATATTCTTCTGCGTGCTAGTCTGGCATGTTATTAAAGAAGTCTGTGATCTGTAATCATTGTTTCTTCATGATTAAACAAGCACAGAACCTATAATTCAGCTTACTCTCCTTTGCCTTTCATCCTCCTCCATCCCACCTTTCCAAAAGCATGTGATGTTCCTGAGCTTGCTATAACCTTTCAGTCCTTTTCTGTAGCTAGAACATTTCTGTGAACAGGCGTTCCTTCCTGTGAAGGTACCCAAATAGGATACTTATGTCTAGAAGCAGAGGACGGCAGCTTGTCAAACATGAATGTAGTCACAACAATGGCAGTTTCTGTGGGCTGGACTACACTAATTTGCAAATAACCCAACATTAAACATCTTGAATAACTTCAGACTGCAGTAGTCTGGTTTTTCAGGATCACCAGTGATTTAACTATGCATTCTGTTTTGTCTGGAGTGCTTGCTTCTATTAACAACTTCATCTAATTAAAGGAGTTTTTAATTGTTGGTACCTTTCATGAGAACAAAGTCAAAAAGCCCCTCTGACTGTGGACATCACTGTGGCAACCAGTTGCAGTTCTACCTAATGACACAACCTGTAAATCTGCACAGGGGTGTTTCTGTGGATGCCTGGTGGGGCATCTAGCCAGCAGCTAGTATGGGCTGGGCTCACAAGACCTTACGAGGCAAGCAAACCAAACACAAGTTCTTAAAAATGAATGTAAAACTCTCTTTTTTTTTTGAGTTTAAGATACCCAACTGAGGAAAGAGAGGCATTGAGTGTTCATGGTGGGTCAGAGGCTCCCAACCCCTAACACCCTGTTCACCTCCAGGAGAATGCAAGTAGACAGGAACACCTGACCACCTATCAACAGTTTTGAACCCCAAAGCTCATCACTGCCAGCTGGGGCCTACGGCAGTGGCAGGGCACGGTGGTGTTTGCCTGCCCCCTGCCCTGCAAGCAGCCCTCTCAGAGATTAAGCTTACAGTACTTCTTGGCAAAGCTCATAGGCTAAACTGATTTTTTTTTTTTCACTTACCTTGAAAATCCCATCCTCCTGCATAATTACCTGTATTTGTTGAGAACAATTGCAGTGGAGAAAAGGCTTGTTAGTTTATGGGATAAGAGGGGATAAAACAGGTCTTGCCATCCTCGTTCCTTTTGTGTGCACTGGAAGGCTCTTGGCAGAACGGTAGCTGGATTTCCAGTGCAGCAGGGAACCACACTGGCTTCCACTGAAATAATTAGGCAGATGCTACGGAAGATTATGAAATAAAACCTATATGTTACTTTTAAGTGGCTGGGGTTTTGATAATTGCTGGAGGATCATGTGTTAGGTAAATAATTAGTCTTTCCAGATAAGTAAAATATACATTGGAGAGATTTATGAGAGCTAAAAGGTAACACATTAATATATTGGCAGCAGTTTACAGGACTAATTTGTGTGCTTCATTCCTGAATTTTATTTCAAAAGCTTCAGAACAATGCAGGATTGAGAATATGGTGGCTGAAAGCAAAGCAACTGCGAAGTGTATTTGAAAAGCCTTCATATGATATCCATTCCTTTTATAAGGAATATTTCCTTTATGACCTCCTCCTGCTTTGTATTTAACATTTCAAAGAACTTTGGGGGACTGTCTCTAGGCTGTGTCTTCATGAAGCCAGTAGCCAAGGATTTAAAGTATTGTCATTGCTGGCCTGAAGCTGAAAACTGCAGGCGGTTTTAATCTCGGGGTGGGGGTGTGTGGGTGTTTAAACTCAACCTTTTGTGTTCAGATTAGAAGTGCAGGAGGATAGACTTAAGGGGTGTTAGTGAGAGTTTTTTCATTGGCAGCTCAGTAATAGCATCAGGCTTTGGAAATGCTTTTTTCCCATTCTTTGTTATTTTAGTAATTACTATGTGGTGGGTAGAAATCCATAGGGTTTCTGTTTTTTTAAGTACCACAGCAATGACATGGGGATGTGGGCAATAAAAAGAAGGACTTGTTTTTATAACTCCCTGGATGACTGAGGACACGTAAATGCTTTCTTGGATAGTCTATCATTGTTTCAGTCCTGGATGTCTGTGTTTATTTTATCTTGGTTCCTTCAGCTGGGATAATAGTCAGATCCATCTTTGGAGAGGAAGGAAGACAAAACCAATTGGGTGCTAGCATCATGCACTGACAAATCTGAAATCTGCCAGTTGTGAAGGCAGATTGCCTGATATACCTCACACTGTCTGAGAGATGGAAAGGTTACCAAACATCTCCCCCTCAAGAAAAAGATCAAAGACAAGTCCCTGAGCACTTGCATATGGAGTTTCTTTTACTTTCTGTTAGAACCTAAGAAGTGTTTGTCCTGATTATTTGTTGATTCTTGGAATAGCTAGGGGTAGAGCACTTGAAATTTTTATGTATGGGAACATGGTGACTCATTGCAAGACTTTCTGAGATGAGTACCATAACTAATAAGATTTACCACAGTTGGCTGTGTAGGTATTGAGTACAGCTCAATAGTGATCAGTTTTAATGAAGACTAAAGACCTTCTAGCTCTTCATTTTGTACATGGTTCTTTCAAATAGAATTTAAATGTCAGGAAATTTCACTTCCATGTATGCTGTCTCACTAAGGTGTTTGCTTCTTTTGAAAAAGATCTTAGATTTCCAGAAATATTGAGTATAAGAGGTTCTCTATGCCTTACAAAAATTCATTATAATACGAAAATCATTTTGAAAGAAACCTGACCCTATGCCAGCACCATTCACATGCTTTAAAGGTTGTTAAGTACACTTTGGTGATGGGAGTGAGGAGTATGCTTTCCAGAATTAGAGAGGAGACTTTTTTCCTTTATTTTTCTCATTTGATTTTAGTTTACTTTTCTTAGTTTCATTATTTCAATTTGCCTATAGCAATGATAATCCTTTGTAATAAGGGTTGTTTTCCTTCATAACATCCACGTTTCAGTCGTTCTCAGCGTTAACTCCAGTAGGAAAGTTGTAGGTTGGAAAATTCACACCAGAGACTGCTCTTACATCCAGTGTGACACTCAAGTGCTGTGTTAGAAGCATTTTGCTAAGGCAAGGCTTGGTGTGCTGCTCCCTTCTGCTTAGCTCCACAGAGGAGTTAAAGATCTTGCACTGACCTTCAGAAGATGTGGAAGGTAACAGTGCTCTGCTGGATTTAAGTGCTTCTTTATATTTAAAAACAAATTAATTCATAACAAAGCAACTGGCAGTCACTCAGCAATACAGAAGGCTATATAGAAGAAGGTAGTAGAGCTCCCTGTGGCTGATACATTTGCTTGAACATATTGCACTGTTATGTAGGGTGTCACTTAGCGAGACAAAAACTGTTTTGCTGGACTAGTCCCCAGCTGAAGGATTTAACTTTCTTACAAGGTGATGGGAGATTTTTGAGACCCGGTGCTATAAAATGTTTTTTCTTGTTCCTCTACTAGAATACAAAAATCTCTGCACTCAGGAGAAATGCTCAGAACAGCTTCTACAGAGAGGCAAGTACAAGTGGTGCCTGCATAACTCTTCATCTGAACAGGGCAATGGGAAATTGTCTCTGGGTGTACACAGGTGGGTAATGTCAGAGCTTCAAAAGCCAAGCAGAGGGTGGCAACCAGCTGTGGTAACCAGGAATAGGCAGGGTAGCTGTCTCAAGAAGTGGAGTCTTCCTTCTGAAGGGCACTACTGTGGCATCAGAAGAGAACAGAGAAGCTCCAGGGTCCCACTGAAAACCGATGACTAAAGATTACCACCTTCATGGGAACAAACTTGACTCTCCAACACTGCAGTCTGGTCCAGAGAACATGTAGTCTGATGGTTTTGGATTGATTTTCCAGAAGCCTTAGGGTCAAGCATGTACTGAAGTTACCTCATTTCCATCTCTGTTTATGACTCCTCTCTTAAGTTTTTTTCTGCCCAAATACTAGTATATGCCAATGAGACAGCCTCTGAATCTTAAGACTATAAAATAATATCCAAGAAGTAATTGAATTACTTTCCTGTGAGGGGATGAATCAGTGCTTTTTTCATTCTTGGGTATGTCTGTTGCTTTAATTCTTTTCAAACTGATGTGTGGGCACCATACATTTTCAGTGCTAAACCACTATTTTGAAAGACTGTTTAATGTAGGCAGAGCTTCTTGCACATGTGGAAGTAAATTCATGACAAGATGTTGTTTACAAAGGGTGGAGCAGCCTATTTTTCAGGCCTCCCAATTTTTCTAAGGTTGAGATCTCTGCCTGTTAGACATGCTATATATATCTTTCCATAAAATATACTCACTATATTGCACAGCTGTATAAGCAAGAATTTTGAGAGGGAGCTTAGTATTGGGTTGTTCAGCAAATGCTCTGTGGACTTAGAGCAGCTGCTGGGATTTAGTTCCTTTGGTATGCGGCTTCATTTTTTAGGACTGCCCATCAAATCTGTTCATTGTCCCATTTGCAAACATGCCTGCGGTGCTTTGTTCAGTTTTGTGTATGGCGAGTAGTTCTTCTTGACAAGAATTTAGAGTTTGAAACTAATATACTGATCAGTAATAGCCACGCAACATGCAAAACCGTGCCCGCTTGCTATAGCCAAAGGCTTTCTTTTCTTTCTCGGGGGATTTTTCCTTTAAAGGTACCTACCTGACATGCGGAATCTGCTTGTTGTTTGTGCTGCTGTAGTACCCAGGAGCTTCTCCAGAGCCCAAGGTCTGCTCGTGCTCAATGCTGTCTTTGCAATCTCGTGAGGTGTTACATGAGCATAAAGCAGAATCATAGGCTCTGTGGAGGAATGGGAAGAGACATGGAGATGTTTGAATTACTCTTTAAAAACATAATCTGTAATGTTTCTTACTGCTAGTGGGATCTACACTGGCTTACTTCTCATTTTCTATTTTTTCAGCTCCCAAAGCAGAAGCTGTCTTTCTAACTTACGAGTACAGCTGGCCCTCATATATCAGCATCTTACTTAAATACCAGGGTACTAATGACATGTGACACCAGTAGAAAACAAGAAAGTTGAGGCCAACATTTTTGGCACATCTTTTACTACTAGCATATCCTTCGGAAGACCAGCCAGTGAATGAATTGAATTGCTGTAACTCCACTTCTCCAAGTTTTTGAATTCTATTATATGTGAGAGGTTTAATAAATGCCTGACTGTGAAAATCTGTGCAGGATTCACAGCTTGCCTCCCTCTCCAGTTAGTTTTGTACAGGGGAGCTGCAAGCCCAGTTTCCATCCATTTTAACTCACCAGCTTTGAGTCTGTGGTAATAGGAGAGGAAAAAGACATGTCAGGGAGAAGGCTGTATCCTACAGCCTCCGCTCCTTTTGGTACGCTGGTACATTTTTAGGCAGTCTTAGGTACCCCAATTCAAAATCCTGCATCGGTTGTATTCTATGCAGAAGAACCATGAATGCAATCAGAAGGTCTGGCATGAAAAAAAACCCAGGAGAATCTTTTTTTTTATAATGGAGGCAGTTTTTTCTTAAAAGTCATGCACATTTAAATAAATACCACAGTGTATAAGCCAGCACACAGAAAAATGAATCGGTGAGCTACAGCATGTGTGCAGCAGCAGTACTGCATTCCTGTCATCACACATTCCCAAAGGATAACAGTGAGAGAAACATGATCCAAAACTAGTTTAAGAGGTGCTGTAATTAAGTCAGGATTACTATCATAGTATAGCACGACCTGATAGCGTTCTGCAGTTACAGTGAAGACTTGCTTGTGATAAGCTCTGAAACGTTTTCCTTTTTAAAAAATATTTGGAAATTTATTCACATACACTTTCACCCTTGGGATTTTTCTTTTCCCTTTTTGGTGGAGTTTCTCAGATGCTCTCTCTAAGGAGAGAGCGTTGTCTGAGCAAATTCAACTTTTCCCTTGCCAACAAATCCATCAAGAGAAGGCTGTCTTATTTTGTGACCTGGACCACAAGCATAGATTACATGTACTTGACTTCTCTTGCATATTTGAGTAACAACAAGTACTAGTGAGAGGTGACAAATTAATAGTGTTAGTGACAGAAGTCTAAAGGCTGCTGTGAAAGAGGATGTGCTGCATCACGAGTTTTCTAGTTTGTTCTTGCCAGTATATCTGATTGCAAAGACCTGGAAGGGAAAACTAATGCTTCCTACAGCCAAGGACAGTTGCAGCCTGTTGCCAGACCTCCTTAAGCAGTAAGGGATCACACAAAGCCATCTCTTTCAGAGTCTGAGTTTCACACATTTAATACAGAGAGAGACACAAGAATGCATGAAAATGGTGAATTTATACAGTGGGCAATTTTCTCCCTTCATGGATTTATCAATATTAGAAATGCAGGTAATGTATTTTCTCAGGAAGGCTACTACGCAGAGCTGTAGATCTAATACACCATATATTGCCAAGGCCTCTGATGTTACGCTTGAGATTGGTGTTCTTTCCCATGTTCTTAATTACATTTTTTCTACCTCTTATCACATTGAACTTGCCTTTCCCCTCCTTTGCTTTACTGCTTGCCAACTGGTTGTACTATAGTCTTTTTTTACCTCTTTATTTTCTCTCTATTCCTTTCTGCTCTCCCTCTCCCACTTTTCATAGGCCCTGCATTTCCTTCCCAGCACCTTGCAGCATCCTATCTCCACCTTTCAAAAAGTTACAGAATTTGATGGTTGTTTTCATAGGCCACAAAATGACCCTCTGCTCCCTGTTCTACCTGGCTGCCTGTGACTGTGGCCTTCGTTAGGGCAAAGTCTCCCCTGTGTCTACACTATTTTTAGTCTTTGTTTCTGAAGCAGAGGGCTGGGAAAGGGCTCTTTAATCGTGGACCTGCAGAGAGCAAAGCCATAAGGCTGTGCCGAGCACTCGGCATCTTGGCAGTATTGGTTCTTCCGATGGTGTTGGGTGCTTGTCTGACACCAGCTGAGCTGACAGCAATAAAATGAAGCTCTTGTAACTTCCTCCCTGCAAGACAGCCACCTGACGCACAGGCACATCAGGCATTGACAGGGTAAGGGATAGCCAGGCTTTAAACACATTGTTTGAGAGGCGATGATTTTAGATGTGTAGCTTGTCTTAGTGAAGAGGGGTCTGCTTTCCTCCTTGTGTGTTCTATCATTTTCCCATTTTTATTTGAGTGTTTGGCTTGCATGCTTGTTTTGTATGAAAACCTCTCTCAGACAGTCCCTGAGGCATTTGGGCTGAGGCGGTAACACCAGCCCACCCTGCTACTGAAGCCTGCTGCTCTCCCCAGTGGAAACTTGTTTGTCATGGGGAGGAAAGAAGAAGTAGCCTCAACTGAAACTTGAAATACCACATTACAGGAGAGCAATTACCATATATGAACGTGTGCACAAACACTCATGTGCACATACATGTAGAGAAATATCTATATCTACAGCTCACCATAATGTACTCAGCTACATAATTATTATTTTTCAGTTGAGGAAAAATAAACGTATGAAAGGGATGCTGGGACCCTTCAGTTTTAACAGTGTATTCATCACTGATTTCCTACACTTTCTGGGCTAGTTGAGCCCTTTTCTTTTTGCCATTTTCTACCCATAAAATGGCAACAGACCTGCTTTGCAGCTAATAAATGCATTTATGAAAATCAAATCCAATAGATACCCTTAGTAATATTAGTTTCCTCACTTTTTAAAAGATAACACAGAAGGTTTTCAGAAGCTAACATTCTGAATCGCTTCTCCAAAAGCCTTCAGGTTCCCCATGGGGTTGGGCTGAACAGGGCTGTGACTGAAAGCTCAAACACACAAGAATCCCTTGCAATGTCTGATATGTACCTAAGCTGCTTTTTTAAAGTTCATAATGTTAAATCAGTGCCTTTGAAATGGCTACTGTTATGTTGCCAATTCTCGATACGGAATTGTTAGGTTAGGAGGGACGCAGGATGCTTGTTTTTGGTTTAGTTCAGATTTTTTCCCCCAAGATCTCTATCGTCTATTCATCCAAGCTTGATCTCTCTACTAATTAAAGAAAGAGATGGTACCTGTTGAGCTTCAAATGATCCGATTCTCAACAAAAAGCTTTTCTCTTAGCAAAAGAAAACAACCAACCAAAACAGCTGGGGGCGAATAAAATAAACTAAAAAAAAAAGCAGCAAAAGATTTGAAACCATCTCCTTTTCATCATCAATGGCAAGTGATGAGGTTTCCATCAGTTCCATTCATTCTTGGAAGAAGTATTTCTCCTTATTCCTGGCAAGCTCCATCAGACTATTTCCATACTTCTTTCAATTACGCAAAACTTTACCAATGTCTAACAGGTAGGCAAATATATTCATAAATTAAAGCAGAATTTCCCAGTGGTTTCAGCCAAAGAAAATTGGTCCTCCTTGCCCCTGTTGGAATTGTCAGATTAAACAGCATATTTTTATTTCAAATTGTGCTTATAAGAGTACTCTACTATTATTCACCAAGCAGGACAGCCATTTGTAGCTGGGAACTTTTCTTTCTCCACTCTGCTTTAACATAGCCATATGAATCCAGACATTTATTTTCTCCTATTAAAAAATAAGGGCAATTTAAAATGCCTTAAGAATAAAATGTAGGTTTTAGTTTTTTTCTGTTAGTTTGTTTGTTTTTGTTTGTTTTTTTTTTAAGCCCTCAAATTTTAGCTTTCGGTTCATATAAAGAAAAATATTTTATTTCAGTTTGGCTGCTGAAGCAAAAAATCAATTAATTACACTCACGGATCTAGCTCTTTTTCCAAAGAAAACAGCCAAAATTTAAACTTGGTCTTTAATTAGATATTTGATTCATCCCAGTAACAACACTTGACTTCAAACAATGCAAGAGCAGGAGGAAACTTGTTCTGAATTCCTCTCTTCAAAGAGAAGAACTCTTTCAGATACCATGTCAGAAAACTTTAAGCTGAAACCAAACAAGATAACTGTGAGAAGACTGAACACAAGGAGTTTTATCTAACCACAGCACTGACGTCTCAGTACTGGGAGGAGGCCTCTAAAATCGCTTTTAAACAAATCTCCTCACATTTGGGAAGGGAAGGTTGACCTTGCTAGACAGATTGCTTATTCCTCTCATTCCCTCCTCTCCTCCCATTTTAATATGAAAATAACTTTTCATAGCTAGCTGTAATAGCAAATTATTATTCACTTAAAATTATCACACAATGAAAATGCATCCTGTTATCTAAGCCCAAAACTATGGACCAATCCGACTGCTGCAATTGGTAAGTAGAAGATGCGGTGTGTTAATCATACATACTGTATTACTCTCTCTTTCAGATACCATGTCAGAAAACTTTAAGCTGAAACCAAACAAGATAACTGTGAGAAGACTGAACACAAGGAGTTTTATCTAACCACAGCACTGACGTCTCAGTACTGGGAGGAGGCCTCTAAAATCGCATTTAAACAAATCTCCTCACATTTGGGAAGGGAAGGTTGACCTTGCTAGACAGATTGCTTATTCCTCTCATTCCCTCCTCTCCTCCCATTTTAATATGAAAATAACTTTTCATAGCTGTAACAGCAAATTATTATTCACTTAAAATTATCACACAATGAAAATGCATCCTGTTATCTAAGCCCAAAACTATGGACCAATCCGACTGTTGCAATTGGTAAGTAGAAGATGTGGTGTGTTAATCATACGTACTGTATTACTCTCATGACAATTCCCACAAGTGCACAAATTAAATCAATTAAAACTACTTGAAAGACTTCTGTGCGCTGACTCTGGTTCATTAGTGCACAGCAAATCACTTGAAAAGAATTGGGATATGTGTGCTTTACCCAACAGTAGCAGAGCTAGCCCCTTTTTTTTTTTTATTTGATACTTGTTAGAATACCTCTGAAATTGAACTCAGATATTTTTAGTTGGGAATAATGATGCAGAAAGCCAGTGTAAGGATCACTGTGGTCTTGTTTGTGTGTCATGTCCCTCCTTTGTTCTGTCTTTCTACTTCTTGACCTCATTTTTCCTCCTCATTGCTTATTCCTGTTTGTCTCTTGTTTCATGTCTTTTTTAATGGAACAGATTGATATCTAGGCCTGTGTCTAGACTAGGTGAAAGATTTAGTTTTGTTCAGCTGTAGGTTGAAGTTAGCTGTCCACCTATATTCAACCACTTTTTGACAGCTGGAAATGCATGGCCATTGTTCATTCCAGGCAGTGGAATAAGAGTTTGTGCTTCTGGCTAGAATCTAATTTGCTTTTACATCTTGTAAAACAGGTAGATTTTTAAGGTTTGACTTATCTATGTAGTGCTAACCCATCTATCCCAACCTCAGCCTTCGATGAGAAAAGTTGAGCGGTTCTAGAAGTTCTTACGGTTTTTCTGGTCTGAGGGTGAAAACATGCTCTATTATAAGCTTTGTGTAGGCTGATGAGTAAATTGCTCGATGAGTAAGTTGCATGATGGAAAATATATCTTTATAAGTGGAGCTCAGGCCATGTTTTTCGCTCATCTTACTTTTTCCTGTTGCTACCAGTATACAAAGTACCAATGAAAACACATCATTATTGATGACTTTCCACAAGGGTGGAAGGGGATGAGGCTGGATGAGAAAGGATCCCATAATCTTGAATTTTCAGCGTTCTTGCTGGGTTTCATTCACATCATTTCTACTCATGTGAAAGGGATGGCTGCATAGGAAACCCTGAATCATTCTTTGTTGTGTGTTTTGCCCACAGCAGTATAGCCAGGTGAGCTGAGGTGGGTACTCAAGTGATTAACCCCAAGCTTCGAAGGAAGGCAGCAAAGGGATAACATCTCAAGGTCTGCTGGCTTTGATGTTCAATTCATTTACTGACAGTCATCCTTTCACTGGTTCACCACTACTGAAAGTTTTAAATTACTAACAAAATGACAGCCCTCTAATTCTCCATGCTCTTCGAGATGTGACACAACCCACTGTAAGAAAGGTGAAATAATTGTAAAAATGTAAATATAAATAATTTACTGGCAGCATTTCAAATCATAGAATCATTAAGGTTGGAAAAGACCTCTAAGATCATCAAGCCCAAGCAACTCCCTGCATTGCAGTGTCTCCAGTAGTAAAGCGGGCACCACCTGATATCAAGCGTGCTCGAAGCCGTCTTGCAGAGGAGGGGCTGAGGCCCTTAGCGCCGTTTTTGTTCACTGGAGTTCGTAAAACCACGTTTCCCTGCCGTCCTGGCTCAGTTCAACACGGCGTGCTGGGCACAGACGCAGAGGCCGCCACCGGGGTCACAGGGTGGTGAGGCGGGCGGGCCGGGTCCTGGGAATCCCGGTGGGGTGCGATGGTTGTTTAACGTGGTGGTGTGGCTGGCCGGGCCCTCCCCGGGAGAGAAGGTGCAGCCGAGGGAGGCTGCGCGGGCGAACCGTGCAGGGACGTCTGGAAACCTCCCTCTCGGCCC
>NW_008597062.1:8688-20522 GCF_000691845.1 Merops nubicus | reverse complement strand
GGGGGGGGGGCCCTCAGACTTGGGGGTCAATTTTAAGGGTCAAAAAATCACCCCGAGGGCAAAGCTCCCCAGGAGAGCAGCTGGTTCCCTTCCTCCTGCAGGCAGGAAGCTCCTTCCTTTTGGAAACTTCCCTTTCCAGCCCTTTCCTCCCCCAAAATGCTCCCAGACAAGACTTCAGCCCCAAGCACCACCAGCAGCAGAGCCCAGCCCTGAGCTCCTGCAGCTCCATGCACAGGAACACAGCTCTTCCAAACACTTTTAGGGCTTAAAAACTGGCCAGATATGTAACCATGTGCCCAGAGCCCCCAAACCACCCACTCCCAGGGGCTCTGGGGGGGCCCCACCCTGCACAGAGCGAGTCCCACCCAAACCAAGCAAAGGGTGAAGGGTTTTTTTTTCCCCTTCTTTTGGCCCCGAGGAGGCTGAGGCTGAGCTGAAAGCTTCCACGGGAGAAAACCATCCTGGTTTATCTGGATTTCAGGCCTCACCCCGAGCAAACCATGCCCTGGGATCCTGCCAAGCTGATAAGCAGGTACAACACAGGGCTGCAGACCTGCAGCTGGAAAAAAAACCCATCTCCCCCTGAAAAAGGAGCTTTTCCACCAGTACCTTCTGGGCTTTGGGTAGTTTTTAGGGTTTCATTGCTCATCTGCCCCCAGTCCCTGACAGGAGGATGGCAACAACCTCTGCAGGACTCGAGGTTGGACAGAGGCTATAAAATTTCTTGGCCCAATCAGCAGGATGAGAGCACCCTCCAGAACCAATTTAAGGAGCTGTCCCAGGCAGGATGCAGATATCAGTTGTTCCTTCCCAAATAAGGATGGGGACTCCCTGGGAAGACAGGACCAAGGCACCTCTCCGGGGTCTCACCCGTGCCCACGGAGCCCATCACCCCCCAGCAGAGACCTCTCTGCCTGCCCCACTCCCAGCCAGCCTGGAAACAAAAGCTCAGGACCTTCTCCATGCCCAGCCCTGCCTCCCCTCACACCTAGAAGGGCAGGAACTCCAGGAACAGCTTTATCTGAAAGGGATTCCAAGAGGAGGCTGTTAACTACAGTTCACCTTGGGATCTCGTCCAGCTCGACTAGCCAGAGGCAGCAGCCTGGCACTGCCCACGCTCCAGCTCTCCTGCCCATCTTGGAGAGGTGGAGCAGGGCCCTGGGAAGGCTGAGGAGCATCTGCCACCTCCACGGTGGAGCTGACCCCCCCCTGCTCCTGCACTTTGGGTCGACAGGAGGATCCTGTGCAGCTCCAGCTGACACCAGCACCCCACCATCCCCTGCTCAACACCCCCAAGCACCTTTCCTCCACCATCTCTGCTGCTGCTGGCCTCAGTTTGGGGAGGATGACCCCAAGGAACAGCAGAAGCACCGGCTGGCTGCTGGGAGAAGCTCTCCCAAGGACAGCAACAGATAATTCAAGTATTGTCCCTAAAGTCTGGCCGCTCCTTCAACACTTCCAAGCACTGCAGAGCCACCCACCCACCCTCACAGGGAGCTCTGGAGGGGGCTGTGGGGAGCTCCTGGGGGATGAAGAGGTGCAGGGCAGCTCTCCAGACCCACCAGGGTCTCTTTTTGGAGAGGAGCATGACAGGGGACACACGCACCAGGCTCAGTGCTGCTCGCTGGCAGGAGCTGGACACTCCAGGCACCAGCCCAGGCTTGGCTCTCAGGGAGGTTTTCCTTTGCAGCACATGGATAAGTTGGAAGATTGGAATCTCCAGCACACGGATGCAGCAGGGCCAGGTGGGTGGGCAGTCAGGAACCCCAAATTTCAGCTGCAGGAGCAGAGGTGCCCCCCCCCTTTGCTGCCCCAGGGCACTGTGCGTTTTGGTCGAAGCGGTTGCATTTGTTTGCAGGCTCTGCTGAGAGGCTGGTGAGAGCTGCAGGTCCCCAGCCCAGGGGGGGGACAACGCTGGTCCCTGGAGAGGAGATGAGCCCCAGATTCCCCCAGGGTCAGGATATGCTGCTCAGCACCTCCTGGGGCAGCCCCCCCTTCCTGATAACCACTGCCCCGACCACACCAAGTCGGGAGTGACCAGCGTCCGATGAGGTATTTCTACAGAGTTTGAAGCTTAGTTCTTAGTTTCATCTGGAAGCCAAATCCTTGTTAAAAAATATACTTTCCCTCCAAGACCAAAACTGAGGCCAGAGGTGACGGTGAAGAAAAAGGGGGTGGGGATTTGTTAGCACCCTTCATAGCAACACGTGGCCGAGGCGACGGAATTCTTCCAGGCTGCTGTAAGATCCACAGGACTGGGTTGGACAAGGACATGGATCCTTCTGCAGGGACAGAGCAAAGTGCTGGCAGCTCCTGAGCCACTGCAGCCAGCTCACGGGGCACTGACATGGGGTCCAGACCCAGCTCACTCACAGCATCGTGGTCTCAGACCACGCTGGTGCAGGATGGAGCATGTGGTGGAGTCTCCTTCCACACTCCCTCGTGTAAAGACAGGAGGAAAGAGGCCTCTCCAGAATCCTCAGCATCCCTTTGGGCAGACTTTTAAACTTCACCATGAAATGCAGACTCTTTGCAGTGGGTGAAAGAGCAGACCAGGATTTGAAGGGGTCAGGGGGTATTTCAGCCAGTGCCAAGCCCAGAAACGCCACGAGAGATTCCACCTCTCTTGGGCTTTGCTGTTTCTGAACTGCTGTGGTTCCATGGACATCCCAAAGAGAGGAAAAGCAGCAAGCTCAGAGATCCAAAGCTGTTCCAGGAGAACTCTGTTACCTGCTTCTTGCTCTGAGTCCCTTCAGAGATACCTCTTAATGCCCCAGCAGCTCCTGATCGAGCTCCTCCACAGCTCAACAGAAAACCACTTCATTCACAGCTTCTGGAGACAGCCAGAGAAAGGCTAAAAGTGCACGTCCCGTGGGCTCTGCAAGACTGAGCTCACTGCAGCAGGTAC
This sequence comes from Merops nubicus, assembly GCF_000691845.1. NCBI lineage: Eukaryota > Metazoa > Chordata > Aves > Coraciiformes > Meropidae > Merops > Merops nubicus. Next base: position 17,614 of record NW_008597062.1, on the reverse strand, counting down.
CTTTGGGTCCAGGGACTGCTGCAACAGTCACAGCCACAGCTTTGCCACCTTCCTTCCACTTCTCACAGGGGCTCACCAAAATCTTCCAGTGTTTTTAAGGAAATGATGCAGCAGCAGCCATTCCCTTTGGCAGGAGGCTCGACACCCAAACAGCTCCCAGGCTCTTCTCTTCCTTCCTTGGGCCTGATTTAAAACCATATAGGACCACCCTGCAAATCCAGTTGCAAAGTTCAGCTGCCCAAGCCTAGGTTTGGCCCTCATCTTCCACATCCTAGCCAGCAGGGGAGCTGGGGGCAGCTGCTCAGTGCTCTCCAGGGGCTATTCCATGGAGCTGCACATCATTCTGGCTCAGTCTGCACCCAAGCAGCTCCTGGGCTGCATCCCCTCTTGGCGAGGACCAAAGAAGGGTCTTGCCATAATGCCTGGAGCAGATCTTCCTTGAGAGTCCCCTTCTCTCTCTCTCCCCACCTTGAATTTTCCAAGGGAGGATAATAAAATTCAGCTGATCATAAGACAGTATTTCTCATGCTGAAAATAATAAAAAAAAACAACAGGGGGATAAAAAAAATAGACATCCAAACTTAAAAAACAAACTTCCCAAAAGCTGTCAATAGTGCCATGACATTCTTTGTTCTGCAGGGAGCAGGTGAGCTGGGTCCAGCTGCCTCCCAGACCCCTCGGCCAGGAGCTGAGGCTCCTGTTCCCATTCCACGGAGCTTCTTGGGAGCCTTGAACCCTCTTCTCTGTACAAAAGAGCTCGAGAGCAGAAGCGGCGCCGCAGGAGCAGGATTCACCATCGTGTGCCTCCTTCCCACCACAGCCTGACTCGGGCTACAGGATGGCAACAACCCAATTCCTAGTGAGGAAGAGAGGGAAAAGGGATCAGACGTCCACTCCACACGGCAGGATCTGCCCCAGACTGTGGCTGGTTTGGCACCAGAGCCAGCACAGGCTTGCGTGGGCACAACTATGCACAAGAAAGCAGCAGAAGCCTTGTTGCCCTCCCCAAGGGAAGCTGGGCAGTGGTAAAAGAGTGTGGAGTGAATAGCCACAAGTTCTTCAGGAGGGTTTTGTGCTTTCTTTGCCATCAGAATGATTTATGTCACAGCAGGGTCACTGCACTTCCCTCCTGAACCCCCTGCAGCACTCCAGGCTGGAAAGTGCCCAGTGGAAAAGGAGCTGGGGGGTTGGTTGACAGCTGGCTGAAGGTGAAGCCAGTGTGGGCCCAGGTGGCCAAGAAGGCCACCAGCATCCTGGCCTGGATCAGCACTGGTGTGGCCAGCAGGAGCAGGCCAGGGATTGTCCCCCTGCACTCAGCACTGGGGAGGCTGCACCTCGAATCCTGGGGTCAGGTTTGGGCTCCTCCCGCACTCCCAGAAGGACCTTGAGGGGCTGGAGCGTGGCCAGAGAAGAGCAACGGAGCTGCTGGGGAAGGGTCTAGAGCCCAAGTGTGGGGAGGAGCAGCTGAGGGAGCTGGGGGTGCTGAGCCTGGAGCAAAGGAGGCTCAGGGGAGACCTTCTGGCTCTGCACAGCTCCTGACAGGAGCCTGGAGCCAGGGGGGGGTCGGGCTCTGCTCCCAAGGAACAAGGGACAGGACAAGAGGAAACAGCCTCAGGTAGCCCCAGGGGAGGTTTAGGTTGAATATTAGGGAAAAATTCTTCCCCTTGAGTGTTGTCCAGACCTGTCCCAGTCTGCCCAGAGCAGTGGTGGAGTTAAAAACCATGTGGATGTGGTGCTGAGGGACATGGTTGAGTGATGGGCTTGGCAGTAGCAGGTTAATGGTTGGACTCACTGATCTGAGAGACCCTTTCCAACCCAAACCGATTCTGTTTGACCCCGGGGGACAGGGCAGGGACCAGTGACACACACGTACCATCGGTGACAGCACCAAGAGGGGTGAGGCAGCCTTGCTACGTGGAGGACTCTGTCTCCTGCTTCTGTTTGGAGATGAGCTGAGCTTCCTTCAGCGACAGGTACACCTCCTCCTGCGGGTCGTAGTAGTAGAACTTGCGGATGTAGGAGATCAGGGGCCTGGGGAAGGCATGAGGCTTTAACCCTCAGCAACAACCACACCAACCTCCACAAAGGAGAACCAGAACCTTCTCTAGAAGCTCTGGAGGTCACCATCACCTCCAGCAGAACAGCAGCAGGGACCCCAGGGCTGTGGCATCGGCCACAGGGCTGCTCACCACTCCCGCACGCTCCCGACGCACCACGGGGCGTTTATCTCCCTGCCCCACGGCTGGAGAAGTCCCTGACCCTCTCCCAGAGCCCTGGCTGCAGGGATGGGCACCTCCTGGTGAGGGGGGAGGAGGAAAGCAGGGGTTGGTGCCCGGGGGGGGCTCACGTGGGCAGTGGGAGCTCGGGGATGTGGTCGATCCGGACCAGCTGCCTGATCCGGAACCGGCAAAGGTGCTGCAGGGACTTGACGTTGCTGAACCTGGAGACTGGATACAGGAGCTGGACGGGTGTTGGAGGGAGACCTTTGGGGGAAAAAAAGGGAAAATAAGTCATATTTGAGACATTTGGAAAGGAATCTACTGATGCAGAAAGGAAAAGGTGGCTCTGGGGAAGTGGAGCTCTGGGCAGGGCTGTGTCCTCCCAGCAGATCTTCCCAGGAGCCAGCTCGCAGCTTTGGAGGCACCAGGGAGCCAGAGCTGCCAGGGGCAATACTCCTTCAGCTGCAAAGCATCTCCAGCCTTCCTCAGTCCTGATGTCACGGGGTGGCTGTGGAAAAGCAAATCCCAGGACCCCGCAAGCTCCCAACTCCCCTCCCCTCTCCCAGGAGCAGCAGATGAAGCATCACTTTATACAGAGAAACAAGAGACTTTTGAAAAGATGCAGGAGAAAGCCAAAGGAGAAGGCAGGCAGCATGACCAGCACGTAGGCTTGGCTCTGTGCAGCCCTTTGGGCAGCTCTAGCGAGGCGTTAAAAGCCCGGGGGATGTGGTCAGCTCAAGCTGCACCAGAACTGCTCGTTCTTGGGGTCACGAGGCTGGGCACAGAGGCAGCAGCAGCTCCCCACGCAGGGAGCAGCCTCCCCAGGCTGCAAACGAGCAGAGTCCTGCCATTCCCCCCCCCAAAAAAACCTCCTCCTCCCCCAGTTAGGAGCAACAATCGAGCCCACAGAACTGAGAGGTCAGCAGGAGCACCAGGAAGGATCTTGGGGAGCTGGGTTTATTCACAGCACAAGGTTTTATCTGTCTTTACAGAGGGACTCCAAGCCAGTTACACTCTAACCCCCTCCTGCTGGCTTGTCTCTGAGGGCAATGGAGTGAAAGGAGCCAAGGGAAAGCTCTTCACACTAAGATGGGCTCAGAACTGCTCCAGGCAGCTCAGGAAGCTGCGAGCCAGCTTTTGAGAAAGCAAAGAACAGCAAGCAATTGAAGGGCTTGGATTCTCCCCCCTCTTCCTTCTTCTCCTTACCCAAAAGGAATTAGCCTCTGGGAGCTCAGCCAGCCACGAGGGGGATGCAGCAGGAGCTCCACACGCTGCCCTGGCCACCACTCACTGCCAGGAGCCAGATGTGGGCTGGAACCAGCCACCTCCTCCTCCCAGCACTTCACATTTCCACAAGAGAACAGCACTAACGATCCTCCCCCCATCCCACGGGGGAGATGCAGATCCTAAACGTTCTCCCACTGAAGATCAGGCACCACATTGAGGCTTTGGGGTTTCCAGGATCAGGCAGCAGCACCCAGTGCCTGGCTGGTGGCTGAGAGCAGGGATCAGGCAGCAAGGAACTCCTCAGCAGGTGCAAAACACATTTTAGGGGAGATATTTTCTTTTTTGAGCATATTTTTCTCGAGCAATTCATTTCTGAGGCATTTGCCTGGAGTCCTAAGCTGTCAAAGCCCTATTTTGGATGGGAAGAGATCTCAGGACCAGGAACATGAAGTATCTTTAAGCTGAAAGGATTTTTTGAAGATAGGGTATGTTGCAAAATCAGTTTTACAGCCCTCTCCTTCTTCAAACCCACCCACCTTATAAATCAGCTTCCCAGTTGTTGGCGATGTCTGCAGCAGAGGGCAACACTGAACAGCTCTGGGCTGAGTCCAGCCCTGCAGGAGCCCTGGGGAGGGAACAGCCCTCCCCCTCCTGTCCTCCGGGGTTCTAGTTGGTGCCCGTTGCCCCTTGTCCTGTCACTGGCACCACTGACCAGAGTCTGGCCCCAGCCTCTTGCCCCCCGGGACCCTTTAGCTCTTGCTCAGCACTGCTCAGATCCCCTCTGAGGCTTCTCCAGCCCCAGGGCTCTCAGCCTGGCCTGGCACAGAGATCCTCCAGCCCCTCAGCAGCTTTGTAGCCTCCCCTGGACTCTCTCCAGCAGCTCCTTGTCTCTCTTAGAACTGGAGAGCCCCAAACTGGACCAAATACTCCTGAGATGGCCTCACTGGGCAGAGCAGAGGGGTAGGAGAACCTCCCTCAACCTGTTGGCCACACTCTTTGCACCTTACACTCTCTCATTCTTGCCTTTCACTGCCACCATCTCACTCCAGCAGTGTCTCTATTCCTGCTTGATTTTGTTCAAAGCACCACTGCTCACCCACCACCTATCCAAGTCTGCCCCCCACTGCTGCTCTCTCAAAAGTCAGAGGCATTTCTGCCTACTTGGCAGGCTCTTCCCTACCTTTCCCATGGGATTTTTTGGCTCACTTGGAGCTCACACTTGGAAACAGTCCCACAGCTCAGATATTTGTCCCCTCCCCACAGCCCCAAGTGGATCTCAGCCAAGGGAGAACTGGGACTACAAAGAATGGAGGGAGTTGTCAGAAGAGCAGTACTGAGGCTGGAGAGGGAAGAATGCAGAGTTTTGGTAGCCAAATAATTGCTCATTGAGTAGCTTCCCAGTCTCCAGCTCCACTTGCCACAGTGGGATATGGTGCCAGGTTTCCATCCTCCAGGGAAGAAAGGTTTGGGAAGCCTCCTTAGCACCACCAGTGGTGCAGCTACTGGGGGAGAGATCTGCTCCTCAGGATCCTTCTGAGATGTCCCTGGGCAAGGATGGAGAGCAGGGCACAGCAGACCCAAACCATGCTAAAGTGGCTCTTTAGGACAGACCAGCAGCTCCTCACAGAGCAAAACATCCCCTGGACTCAGCAGGAGACTCACCTGGAACCCTGGATCTGAGGAAGTAGAGGAACTTCCCATTTTTGGAGTGCATGATTGCTCTCTTTATGAACTCCACCACAGACTGGCAGCGGTCTTCAAACTTGGGATGGCACCACAGGCTGAAGGTCCCTTCCAAGAGAACAGAAAAGGTTTCAGGTTATAGCAGCACTGATGGCAGGAGGAGACATTTAGTCCTGAGTCTGATAGTCTCAAAGAGCAGCAGGATGCCCCAGGCTGACCACTCCTCGTGGCACTAAGAGGGAACACCAGCAGCACCAGCTCACAGGGATGCTGCTCCTCTGGAACCAGCACCCTCCAAGAGCTGAGGCTGCAGCCAAAGACACGAGGACTTGACTGCTGCAACCCAGGCATGGCCACAAGCCACATTTGCCTGAACTTGTCAGCAGCCTGCAAAGGCTGCAGGGTCTAAAACAATCAAAACCTACTCGAACAGAGCATTAGCAGCTGCCCCTGCTCCTCCACACAGCATCCCACCCACTCCCAGGAAAGCCACCACATCTGAGCAGCTAAACCCACAGCTAGAACAGTGATCCAGGTGCTGAAGTCCTCTTCTGCCAAGGATCACTTAGTCCAAAACAGGCTTGGGAGCAGCTTCACGGGCTCACCAGCTGTTTAAAACACCTTAACTCAAATTACTGTCAGGTAGAAGCAGGGTCAAGCCACACAGACACAGCCCTGCCCATGCTGCCACCTGACACGATGGGCACACTGAGCTCGAGTGGCAAACAAGGAAACTGGAGATGACTCTGCCCACAGATCCCTAAACAGGTCAAGTTTAAGCCTCAGGTCAGACCAGTCTCACCATCTCTGTGCTGCAACCAGACCCCTCCTCCCTGCACCAAAATGCTGCCATTTATCCCATTTAGTAACCCCAACGTGGCAAAATGCTGCCCACAAATCTCCATCCCCCCTCTACCTTCCTTCCTATCTGCAGGTTTCTCAGTGCTCCAGCAAGAGCCAAGGCAGAGCTGCACTGGGAAGAGGAAAATGGGAAAGCAGAAGCCAGCTCCAGGCTGACACAGCTGGGTCTGGTAGGGTTTGGTGGGAAAAGATCCTTCCCACCCCTGCTCCAGCCTGGGAACAGGGATCCTGCTAAACATCCAGGATCAGCAGGCACAAAAATAAGAAACTCTTGGGAAACTCAGATCTGAATGAGCTCTTGAAAGGGGCCTGGAGGTGCAAAGGACAAACCACAAACACCAGCCACCCCTGCAAAAAAAAAAAAGACAAAGAAGTTCTGGTTTCTCCCTCTCATCCACCTGAAACCTGAAGGTCAAGTGTTTCTCTCCCCACATTCCCCCAGCCTCACCATCTGTCATCTCCACTGGCTTCTCAAAGTGCTGGCTCTGCACTTTTCCAGGCTGCTGCAGCAGGTTCAGCACCAGGCAGCCAGTCCTGGGGGGGAGCACGGGGCTGCTGATGCAGACTGAAGTGCTGCACCCAAAAAAATGATGCCCTGGATGTGTTGCCAGGGCTGGGAGCACCAACCTCCACCCACGCAGTGAAGACAGCTTGAGGAATGGGGAGGATACCTGGCTAAGGATGCTCCAAAAAGGGATATATCCCAGCCCTGAAATAATAAACCAGAGCAGCAGCCAGAGAAGCTTGCTCTGAAGCTCAACTGTGAGAAATTATCCCCTGCCCTGGCAGCCTCACATCTCCTCCAGCTCCCAGAGCTTCTGATTGTTTTGTTTCCACCAGGACAGGGTGATGAAAATCCTCCCTTCAAAGGTCAGGGACAGGGGAACTGGCTCTAGATGGGGCAGAACTAACACTGGGGCACCCTTCCACCAGAGGGGCTCACCACCAGAAGTGCTGCCAGGTGTCACCAGCAGAGCTACCAGAGGACAGCAGTGGCACCCCTGGGGCCAGGACAACAGAGAGGAAGAGGATGAGCTTTGCTCTGAGGGGTGGCACACCACTTTCCTGCAGCAGCTCAGCTGGGAAGCCTCTGAACCCACAATTTAATGACAAGGCTCTACAGGCAACTGTTATTAAAGGTTGATAGATGTTTGCCCACTGGTTAGAGGGCAGCTCCCCCCTGGGCACTGAGCCTCTGGGGCATTCTCCTCCCCCTGAGGACAGCTGCCTGCACAAGGGCTCAGTGCAGAGGACTGGGGTGAAGACAAGAGATGAAACATGTGGGCGAGGTGAGAAGCAGCCCAGGCAGGAGGGGGAGTGCAGCAGGAAGGGAGGGCAGGACAGTTCTGTGGCTTCTCAGAACAAAAACTCACCACAGTGGAGCTTCAGCTTCTCAGCCTGGGGACAGACCGTGGGTGGCACCACCACCGAGCACCCCTCGGGCAACAGGGGCACAAAGCAAGGTGATGAGCCACATCAGAGAACCCCAGAGGGGTCTGGGGGGAAGGGACCTTTAAAGGTCACCCAGTCCCACCCCCCTGCATGGAGCAGGGACATCTCAACTAGAGCAGGTTGCTCAGAGCTCCATCCAACCTCCCCTGGGATGGTGCCAGGGATGGGGCAGTGACCACCTCTCTGGGCAGCCTGGGCCAGGGGCTCAACACCCTCAGCAGCAGAAATTTCATCTTCTCTCTATCCTAAATCACCCTCTTCTAGCTGAAAACCATCACCCCTTGTCCTGTGCCAACAGGCCCTGCTGAAGCCTGTCTCCATCTTTCTGCCAGGCTCCTTTAAGCACTGAAAAGCCACCAGAGGGTCTCTCAGGAGCCTTCTCTTCTCCAAGCTGAACAACCCCAGCTCTCCCAGCTTGGCCTCCCAGCAGAGGGGATCCCCCCTCAGGTCATTGTTGTGGCCCTCAAGAGTCCACTTCTCATTCCACATGGAAACAAGCTCCCCTCTGGGAGGCATGGACAGCCAGGACCAGTGACTCTTGCTGCCCATCCCACCTCAGCAGTGTGGAATCCCAAAGATTTTGCCATCATTTTCTTCAAGTCCTGTTTTCCAAAGCAAGGCCTGAGGACTTGGGAACTCTCACACTCCCCAATTTTTCCAAGTTTTAAGGAGAGTCACTGCTTGAGTCCCAAGAGGCAAAGTCAAATGCAGCTTCCAAGGCCTCCTGCAGAACCTCAGCCCAGGAGTGAGGACACATTGCTGCTGCTCCCTGTCTTCTGCCAGCTCTGTGCTCAGAGCAGTTTGGGGACCTTGTGAGCAGACAGGTCTCCCCAAACCCAAGCTCTGCTGTCAGCAGCACCCCTAGAACCCCCTGCAGCTCTTACCTCTGTAGTGCTCCATCCTGGTGTGATGGGTGATGCCCTGGGACCGAAAGCTGAGGCTCAGGATGTAACGGGGGTCAGAACTGTCTCGGACCAGAAAGGACCCATCAGGCTTCCCCTTGAGCTTCATCTCTGCATCCTCCCAGTTCATGGGTCCCCAGTACCACCCGCACTAGGAGGAGAGACAGCCAGAACGTCAGCAGATGCCAGCAAGGAAGATTTTATCAGCAGCCAAACAGCACACGACTTGCTCTTGCTGTTCATTCCCTTTAAATGCCAAAATGGAAGCGCCTGGTTGCATCCAGCCAGGAGTACAGATGGCTGGGACTCACTGCTCCTGGAGGAGCGTGCCCCACCACACCCCTTACCACCCAAAGGGAAAGAACAGAGGAGACAACACCCTTCTGAGCACACCAAAATGCTTTTCTAGGCTGAGACCTCACCGGGAGAAAGGCAGGAGAGGTTCTTCCTCAGTCCTACCCTAACCTCACGCTCCGAGTCTGGAAAAACCAGGGGTGCTGAGAAAAACCAGGGGTGCTCAGCCAAACCAGGGGTGCTCAGCCCCCAAAAGCAGAGCCTGGAGCTGCAGAGGGTCCCCCCCCT
>NW_008597062.1:0-8116 GCF_000691845.1 Merops nubicus | reverse complement strand
AGAGCCACCGGAGGAAACGGGAGGGGACAAAGCCGGTGCAACCGTGGGCACCGGGAGCATGGGGAAAGCAGAGCCCTCAGTGCTGTCAGACCCTGAAGTACAGCCTTAAAGTTCCCCAAGAAACCCACCCCCCCCAAAGCCCAGAGCCCTGGAGGAAAGGCCGAGCCTGGCTGCTGAAGCTCAGCTGACCTGGGGCGTGGGGTGGAGGAGGTGGAGGCAGAGGGAAAGACTGCAGGGAGGAGCCCATGGGACCCACTAGCACAGACGTAGGCAGCGTCCCACTGATATCATCTAGGAGAGAACAGAGGCAAGAGAGATTGAGGGAACAGGAAAGCAAGCGAGCTCTCTGCCCCAGGACATGGCCTGAGCCTGGAGAAGGGCACAGGGAGCTTCCCACCAGCAGCAGCTCCTCTCTGTTCTGACAGAGCCTGGCACCCACATGCACCCCCAGAGCAAAGGAGCCCCTCTGCCAGCCCAGCCAGCCCCAAGCATGCAGCTCATGGCACGAGGCAGATTTGTGGGATGTGCAGTTTAAGATGCTGCTGATTTCCCCCCTCCCAAGCTGCCCCTGCTCAGAGGAACCTCCTCCAGGGAGGATGTGGAGCAGCCACACCAGGCTCTGGGTGCAGCAGCCTCCAGGCAGAGAGCACAGAAAGGAACCAGCCTTGCTAGGAAGGGAGGAAAGTGCCCAAAAGCAGCAGATCTGCCACAACACCAACGTGACCTCCCAACGCTCTCCCCTCCTGGCTGATCTAACCCCAAAGCTTCCAACCACCAGCAGAAAATCCTCTGCCAGGGAAGGGTGAGCAGGCATGTAACGGGGTCAGAGGAACAGGCAGCGAGGACACTGCTGGGGACCCTCAGGGTGGCCCCTGGGCTGTCCCTGCCAGGGCAGAGGGGCAGGTTTTAGGCAGGGGATGCTCCCTGGGATGGTACCTAGCAGGCTGAGGCTTCTTCGTGGTGGAGGTGGTGGAGTTGGAGGGTGAGGGGAGGTCAGTCCTCGCTGGGAGATGTCCACGTCCACCAGTGACACCGTCTCACCTGCAGGTGGGTGGAGCAAGACTGTTAGTACTGCACCTCCTCCAGGCACACAGAGCCAGAGCGTGGGGAGAAGGGGGAGAGGGGAAGGGGCAGGAACCTCTGCAGGGTTTGGGAGAGGATCTCATTAAGCTGTTTCCCAACCCAGTTTCCCTGCTTTGGAGACACGGAGCAGCTCTGCTGCCACAGCCCAGAGGGGAGGCAGGAGGGAAGGACACTGGGACACATGCCTGAACCCCACCCAGCTCCAGCACCAGGAGGAGGTGAGGAGGAAGGTGCTGTGAGACCTCTTCTTGAGCAGCTCTTAAAATTGCAAAGAGGGAGCTGGACAGGCTTCTAGATAAATAAGGGGAATTTGCTGAAGCCTAAAGGCTTTGGATCTGGGCTGCTACTTGGGGAAAATAATGACACAGCCTAAGATGTTACACTTCAAACCAGAAAAGCTTAATCCAAAATCATGAGAGAGAAATGAAGCCATCAAATCAAGGTCAAAGCATCAGCCTCAGTCCTGGGCCAACACAGAGTCAAAAAGAAAATACCTAAATCCCACAGAGAGACCCAAAGTTGGGCTACCACAACCAAGGCTTTTTTCCCCTCCCCAAAAAAAAACACCCATTCAGCCTAACTGGGTGATGAACACTGACACCAAATCACCCTGAACTGTGGTCTGAAGGCCAGGGAGATCTGGCTGCCTGAGATTTCAGTTCCTGTGGGCAGGGAACTCTGCTCCAGGTACCACACACAGCATCACCCACCCCTGGGTGGTATTTACACCAGGCAATACTGACTCAGCTTCCTTCTGCCTTTAAAAGTCCTGCCTATTAATAAGCAATGTTCAGAGGAGGATTTGGGGCTGGTTATTATCTGAGGTGCCTTCTCCCTGGGGGATTGAAGGGTGTGAGCACACACACGGACACAGCCACCCTTTCATTTCCACACCCTAAAAATACAGCAGCTGGGCTGCAGTCAGCTCCTAGGAACAAAAACAAAAGGCAACCACAGTAAGAGGAGTTGCAGTAACTCAAATCCAGCCCAGCTCAGCAGGAGCTGTCCCACTTTGATGGTCCCAGGCTCAGAAAATCCCCTACACAGCAGCCATTAAAGAAACCAAGACCTCACTGGTGTGAGACTGGAGAAGTCAACAACAACCCAAAGCAATTAAAATCCAGATATTCACTCTAGGGACACTTCCATGGTCTTCTGCAAAGGGAAAAGACTCCCAGGAGGGCATTGCCACTGTTCCAACTGGCAAAAAATGGATATCAGTGATTTTAATAATAGTGAATAGGATAAACTAGCAATGATAGAATCACAAAATGGTTTGGGTCAGGAAGAATCTTAAAAGAGCATCTCATTCCAAACCCCCTGCAGGGACATCTACAACCAGAGCAGGGTGCTCAGAGCCCTGCCCAACCTCCCCTGGAATGGGGCAGCAACCAACTCTTTGGGCAACCCCCCTCACCATGAAGAATTTCTCATATCTCATCTGAATTTTACCCTCTTTCAGTTTAAAACCATTACCATCACTACATAATAACCTCCTAAATTCAAAAACTTCTCCACTCCAGGCTCCCCTCTGTAGCTGGTGAGCAGAGGCAGCTCTGCACACCTACCCCCAGCCCACACAGCTCCAGGTCTGATGCTCACAACCTCCCCTAGAAGCAGCTTTTGCTCCCACCAGCCTGGATTTGCTACCTAAACACCCACAGCCCTCAGAGGAAGGCACTGGCATCACCAAGGAGCTCCAGATGCCACCCTGCTGGCAGGACAGCAGCTGAAGGGATGTGGGGCTGGAGAAGGGAACAAGCTCCTCCACAGCTGAGTGATGCCCAAGTGACTTCTTCAAGAGCTGCAGAGAAATAGCAGGAGCAGATCAGAACTTCCAGTGACCAGTTTCAGGTAAATCAAACGAATGCTCTGCCCTGAAGGTCACTTCTCTGAAATTCAACCAGCAAGGCTTCACCACTGCTCTCCAAAGGCAGCTTCACCCTGCTCAGGGACACAAATCAGGCACCAGCTCCAGCCAAACACCCACCCCAGCAGCAAGAGGAGACTCCCAGCTCTACCCACCAGCTTTTCCTAAGGCAGCTATCACCTCACAGACACATTTTGATCCCTCCACTCCACAGGAAGACCTTCAACATGAGTTTATTTTCAATCTGACCTTCATAACAAGCCCCACAGAGCTGATAGATACTCGCTTGTAGCCTTAGATTCCTACTCATGCAAGTCCCCAGACAGGATTCCTCCAAGGAAGCCCCAAGCCCTGTGGCTAGCAGTGTTTTGGCTACAAGCCCACACCACAAGAGGCACATGACCGTGACTAGGAGCTTTTCACTACTACAGCTCTCAGCAGCCAGCAGACCAGGACTTCCCCCCCTGCACCACTTCTAAACCAGCCAACTTCCCCCCACAGCACAAAAGGGAAGGTAAGAAACCAGCAGGACGTGGGGAGAGGGAAGGAAAACGTGCAGAAGGTGGCAGAGGTTTCAGTTCTCACCACTGTCCTGCAGCAGAGCTGCTGATGGTGGTGTGGGGTCCAAGTGGGAAGCAGGGTTTGCTCTTGGCTCCTCTCACACCACAAGAGGAGAGCACCCAAAGCCACTTGCTCAACAGAGGATTTTCCAAACCATTCAGCTGCAAACAGCCCCGAGGAGGAACAATCTTCCCCTCCCAAAGCACAACTCCAACCTGCCTGTCAGCAGGAGGAATACAAACCACCGACGTGCAACAGCCACGTTCTTACAGCTCCTCTGGTTTGGGGCTTGGGGCCGAGCAGGATGGAGGGACCCTTCAGAGACCCCCCCTGCAGCACAGGCAGCAATTTGGGCAGCAAAATGAACCCCCAGGCTGCAGATCTCCCACACTTACCTGTGAAGAGGGGGCTGAACACCACCGGGGAAAAGGCACTTTGAGTTCTCGTCAGTCTGTGTTTCCTGTGGGAAATCAGAAAGACCTTGTTAGATGAGGAAACTGGGCACGTCCCACCAGAAACAAACACCATCTGATCTCCTCAAACCAGGAGAACCTTCACCCCTCTCCCTAGCTCCACGCCACGTGTTTATTCGACTCCTACAGCAGCACTTTGGCTTAAGTAGGGCAGGCAACCAGTAAAGCTAGGTCTGCGTCCTGCTAGGAAGCAAATCTCTAACTAGGTAATTAATAAAGTCTTTGGAAAGAAAAACCCCAAGTAAATATGGTAAGCAGAGCCAAAAGCTGTTTCACAACAGCCCTCACACCATTCCTCTGGCTCGGGCATTGCCAAATGCCTTCGACAAACAGGTTGGGGCCCTGCACAATTAGGGGTTGTGCCCACAGAGAATGCCCTCGTGCTGTGTTTGGAGGACACAGCTCCCCAAAAGGGCTCCAAACACACGTGAAGGGCAGTGAGCTCATCCCAGAGACACCCAGATGGATGGAAACAGCTAAAAATGCCCCCCTGATGAGGACCCAGGAGTATCAGCGATCCATGTCGAGGCTGCTTTCCAAACCAGCTGTCTGGAAAAACTCCCCACATCAAACCACTCCTTCCAGTGCCTTCCCTATTGCAATGCTAAAGGGCTTGATCCAGGTCTAGGCAGAGAAAATGCTGGTAAACTGAGGCACAGAGAATTGCACCCCCAACCTGGATCCATGGGTGAGGTCAGGAAACATCCCTGGTGCCAGGAGCCCACCCGAGAGGAGAGCACAAGAACAAAGCTGAGCACAAGAGCAGCTTTGACAAAGGTCCTTCCAGCTTCCCCAGCAGGTCCTGCAGTGCCCACCCCAGCCCTGGGGGTCTCCACTGGGTCAGATGAGGCTGCTCCAAGTTAAAGAGTGCAACTTGACTGTGCTGGCCAAAGAACTGGTCCCGTTGTGCCCAGGAGTGACCACACTGGTGAGATCCACAGGAGCTCAGAGCCCAGAACACTGCCACAGGGCTGACACTGCTCCTCTGCAACACCCTCCTCATCCTCCAGCCTCCTCCCAGCAAGTGCTTGGCCCTGAGCCTTCAGTCTCATGCTTCGGACCCCAGCTCTGCTCACAGATTCCTGAAACTTGGACAAAGCCTCAGACCAAACCAGCTCCGAGGGAGGAGGGCCACACTCCCCCCAGGCAGCATCACCCCGAGCAGATGGGGCTCAACCACCCCCCAGGGAGGAGAAACCCAACCTCCAAGCTCATGTAGCCCTGAAAGCAGATGGGTGAGGTCTCCTCTTCTCAGGGGGCAGCCCCAGCGTTGGTGTCCACACCTATCTGCCAACAAACATCTAAGGCTAGAAGCCTGCAAATAAAAACATCACACTCATCATCCCGACACACAAAACCCCACTGAAATGTTGGGAAGTGTTTTCATTTGAAGCTTCTCACACTTATTTGAGGGATGGATTTTTTTTTCTCCTCCTGAAGGAGGAAAATTCACCAATTATCAGTCACACACAAAATTACACTTTTGGACTAATATCAAGTAACCTTATAATATAGTAACAGCTCAGTTCCCACCCACTAAGCCAGCAAGGAAGGAGCTTTGCTGGCATTCTGCTGTTCCCAAAACAGTGACATTTTAAGCCAACACTTCCCAGCCATCGATTGTTGAGGTTTCTCATTTCTACCAAGCTCACAGGAGCAGCAGAGTGAGAGCAAGAAATCCACGTGGACCAAACCCTCCACTCCCCAACTCGATCTCCACCAACCCAACGCACTTCCACGGGTCCTCCTCCTGCCCTCAGCATCCAAACAGATGCTGAGACCCTCTGAGATGTAATTCTGCACAGATTCGTGCACACAGAACTGGGAATTCCCTCAAGCTCCAGCAAATGAGGATCTTAAGGGTTGTTCCCCACCCGTTCTGCATCCGTTGTGGTTACAGACAGCAGCCAGCACTTCATGGTGCTGCCCCAGCCCCAGGCTCTGGCCTGTCAGCACCAAGGCAAGGCTCACCCAGCCTGGCTGTGTGCTACTTGGTGCTTATAATAATATGGAAACAGGTTAAAAAAACCCCAAAGTCACCAGTCCAGCCAACACAAGACTCAGGTACCAACCCAGGCAGCGACCTGCAGCAGATCCTGCTGCAACATCCACCAGCAGAACTGCTGCCCAGCCCCATCCCTTCTCCAACCACCTCAGCAGCACAAATTCCTGCCAAAAAAAGAGCAGTTTCACCAATACAACTTTTAAATACCCAGGCCCTGGGTGAGAAGCCACACGTTGGTATCTCCACGTTTAGTTTCTTACTGGAATCCAGATAATGATTTTAGGTAATGAGGTTGGTTTCCTTCCCAACCACTGCTGCAGGCAAAAGCTGCCCCGTGCTCCAGGACCAGCAGTGTGATGGGAAGCTTGGGCAGCAACTCCTAAATACCAGGAATGCTGCTTTTTTGGGGATGTTTGAAAAAAAGAGACTGACTAGATAACAGACCAGGGAGCATCCTTCATCACCAACCCACAGAGAGACACGAGTTGGGAACAAGAGCTTGATGCCAACAGAGCCATCAATTAACCCAAAAGTTGCTCTGAGCCCACCTCAACAGCCACCAGTGAACATCAGGATCCATCTCACATTAGTGGAAGCCACAAGTTGGGACACAACAACCCCCAGCTCTTAGCAGAGCCAAGAAAGGTTGTGTGTGTGTGTTCAAGGCAATGCAGACGGGTGCCAAGCAGCAGCCAGCACTCACTAGTGTGGCATTTTCTTCCCCAAAAGGGTTGTCCAAGCCTGGCCAAGGCTGCCCTGGTGGAGTCCTCACCCCTGGAGGGGTTTCCAAGCCGTGGAGATGTGGTGTGAGGGACACAGGGCAGTGGGGACAGTTGGACTCAATCTTGAAGGTCTCTTCCAACCAAAACAGTTCTATGATTAAGTCTAGCAGAGAACACAGCAGAAAACCAAGAGGCTGCACTACAAACTGAGGGACCAGGAGGAGACAAAAAGAAAAGCAGCATCTGCTGAGGCCAAATATTCACTTCCAGCAAGCCCAGCTCAGCTAAACTCCATCCAACCAGCTCATGAGAGTATGGGCATCCCACCACCCCACACTACCTGCCCTCCTTGGCACAGCAGGACCCTGCCACCACCAGCAGCCTCCTGGAGGGGATGCCAGCACCAAGCAGACCCCTGTCCCACATCCCACCAGCACAGGGGCCAAAGGCATGGGCCAGATAACCCAGCCCTCAGCAGCAGGAGGGGACAACTGGAAGTGGCAAAGTCCTCCCTGAGCCACAAGAGTTGCTGCATCAGGCACCTTGGAGTAACCTTCGTTAAAATGCTGCCTAATTAGTGAGGGGGAGCTGAACAACAAGTGGCCATTAAACTCCCTGAGCAGCAGGAAGACCCAGGCAGGGATTGGTGCCTCTCCCCTCCCAACCTGCTGAGACAGGACAGCCAGCTCTCCATCACCTCACCCCAGCACCGGGAGGTCCCCACGACTCCTGGGGCTCCTCAAGCAGGAGGAGCAAATTAACCACAAGCTCATTAGCAAAACGTTATGTCATTAGAGGCTCCCGTTTGAGGCCCATTTAGTCATTTGTGGGGAATGAAGCCATGGTGTAGAGCAGCTTCACCACCCACGTGCAGAGACGAGGCTGCTCATGGGCACACGAGCTCTGGGGAGCACCCCACACCATGACCAGCTGCAGGGCTGGGAGCTGAGCCCTGGGCTCCCCCTCTCAGAAGCCATCCTCTGCTTCAATTTTGGTCTCCTGAGCTGCCCAAATCCCCAGTCATCATGAGTCAGTGCTGCAGGTCACACCTGACCCAAAGTCAATGCCTTCAGAGCAAGCTTGGAGAAAGTTCCCTGCTCGCCCATCAACAGGTCTTCAGCTGCACTGAGGAGGAAACATCCCAAAAATCCCACACGAGGGTAATTAACCCCACTGGGGAAGGGCTGGGATACCCTGAGTCCATTCAGTTATTCCATGCTGCTCCCAGGCTGGCTGCACAGGCTCTTGCTGCCTCCTCTGGGAGGAACTTCAGTTCTGGGGCTGGGAAATGCTACAGAAAGTGGTTTCTGGAGCACAGGAGGCATCACCCAACCCTGGGCAGCAGGCACAGATCAGCCCTTTGCCATCCCCAGTGGCTATCAAGCAGCTTGTGCCTTCTGCT
>NW_008597061.1:4306-4657 GCF_000691845.1 Merops nubicus | reverse complement strand
AGTAGCTGCTGGACTGGGGGATGTGAGAAGAGTTGCCCAGCATGCCCCCGTAGCCGGGCTGGTTCATCCCGCTGGAGGAGCTCCACGGGTCGCTGCTGTGGTGCCCATCTGCAACACAGGGGGACACGCCGCTGGCCACCGGCCCCAGTAGCTGCTGGACTGGGGGATGTGAGAAGAGTTGCCCAGCATGCCCCCGTAGCCGGGCTGGTTCATCCCGCTGGAGGAGCTCCACGGGTCGCTGCTGTGGTGCCCATCTGCAACACAGGGGGACACGCCGCTGGCCACCGGCCCCCCAGCCTGCCGGCCCACGGCTGGGGGGCCCCCGGGCTCCCTCCCAACACCCCCACGGGG
>NW_008597061.1:0-4223 GCF_000691845.1 Merops nubicus | reverse complement strand
GTGTCACCCTGCCATGCTTTGTACAGTCCTGTCACCCAGGGTGGAGAGCTTCCTGCCCTGTGATCCCTAAACTCAAGTACATAAACGCCACTAGAATGAATTTCATCAGAGAGACAAGTCTGAACACTGAAACTGAAGCCTACAGGAAGAGGACGGGCCAAGGAGCTTGGAGAAACCCCAGCTTGGCAAAGGATGGGTTAATTCCTGAACTTAGTATGTTTCCCCAACCAGAAAGTTTTCTCAGTCCTTTCATTGTTGCTTTTTGTTTGTTTGTTTAAAAGGAGTAGCACCACTTGTTTGGTTTCTCCTTTATAGAGATTTCACAGTCTGTGTCTCTGCCCCTCCTAAGCTCAGCCTTCATAGAACCACTGGGTTGGAAGGGACCTTAAAGATCACCTAGTTCCAATCCCCCTGGAGGTTCCAAACCCCCTGCCATGGGCAGGGACACTTTCCACTAGAGCATGTTGTGCAAGGCCACATCCCACCTGGTCTTGAACACCTCCAGGGATGGAGCATCCACAGCTTCCCTGGGCAGCCTGGGCCAGGGTCTCACCACCTCACAGTGAAACGCTTCTTTACATCCAATCTAAATCTCCCCTGTTGCAGTTCAAAGCCATTACTCCTTGGCCTGTCATTCAAGCCCTCATAAAAAGTCCCTCCCCAGTTTTCTTCTGGGCTCCCTTCAGCTACTGGAAGGCTGCAAGAAGGTCTCCCTGGAGCCTCAGGCCAGCTCGCTGCCGAGGTCCAATGAAAGGCACAAAAAGAGCTCCCCAGATTTTATGAAGTGAAAGAACTGGTTGTGTATTTTGCACCTAACTAGAGATGCTGAATTATAATAACCCAGGGAAATGTATTTTCTACTGGGAGCATGCCAATGTGTTTAGAAAAAATAAAAAAAGATGAAAAAAAGGTAATTTTCCCATAAGGATCACCAGACCTGAGCGCCAGGCTCGTGGGCTGGGAAGCTTGTTGGCTTTCTCAAACTCCAGGAGTTGGTCTAATAAAAACTGGTGCTGTCTCCCCTGCAGCCCTGCCTGGTTTCTACACCTTGAGTGCTGTGGTGGCCCTCTGAGCACCACCTTCCCACGGCTGCCTGCACAGCCCCTTCCCTCAGATGGATGTCCCCACACCAATCTGGGAGAAGATAGCATTTAAAACAGCAGAACGGCAAATATCTGATCTCATTAGAACCCTATTAATCCCCAGCTTTGGGAGTCCCTAGGTGTTTCTCAGCAGGTTGCTCTTGGGGTGGTATTTAGTCACATTTTAAGCACTGCTTTTAGCCAGGGCACATCCTTCTCACTGCTCAGGAAATGGTCCAGATGCAGATCCCTCACTGAAAGAGGTGACCAAGGCAGTGGTATTTAGTCACATTTTAAGCACTGTTTTTAGCCAGGACCCATCCTTCTCACTGCTCAGGAAAGGGTCCAGATGCAGATCCCTCACTGAAGAGGTGACCAAGGCGGGCAGCACTTTGACCAGGTCCTCTTCCCTCCCAGAATGACCCACCAGAGCCAGTGGAAGACCAGCAGAACCCCTCCTCGTAGTGCTCCAGCCCCAGCCCCAAAGCAGGAGGATCTTGTGGTCCTTCCTGCCCACATCCCTTCATCCCATGAATGAAGAGCTGGAGATGTGGTGGAGCTCTGCAGGAGCTGAGCCACCCCCGGGGATGCTGAGCAGTGCCTGTGACCTTCAAGCAGTGGGAACACTAAAGTGGGTTGTGTTTTTTTTTGTGTTTTTTTTTTTCTCCTAAGGATGGGATTTGGAAGGTGTTGAGATTTATGTAGGATAAAATCCACTCCCTTGCCCTGCAAATATTTTAGGCCAGCAGTCCCGCTGAATTAAATAGATTTACCTACCCTTCACTTATCCTGAAGTAGAATATACATAGTGTTCAATTATTTTGTCCTAAATGTAGTTAAAGAAGAATCTCCTAATGATGCACGGATCTTTTCAAACTCTAGGAATTTTGTTTACTAAGTTCTATCAAATCTCATAGGATTGTGGAATGTTTTGGGTTGGAAAGGACCTTTAAAGGTCATTTAGTCCAACCCCAAATTTGATCGTGCTTGCACGTAGTCGCTGTGAGAAATACAACATGGTAAGGGAGGATGCACAAAAACCCTTATCCCATCCTCAGATGAGGAACAGCCCCATTTTAAACAGGCTGCTCTAAGGTGAGCAGACACACTTGTAGCACTGTGCTTTACACCAGACAAAAGTCTCTCTGACTAACCCCACCCAGCAGCACAGGGAGTACAGGCAGGTACCGCACGCCAAAGAGATTTCCTTTTGAAAGCAGAGTCTTACCTTGCATGAAGAAGGAGCTAGGAAAAGTGCTGGCTGCTGGTTTTGAGGATGGATAACCTGGTGAATCCCTATTGTAGTCGGCAGTGCTTGCTGACGGGGCATAAACCTAAGGGAAAAAAAGACTAATTTAGTGTGCCTTTAGCAGGAAGCAGGCAAGAAATATTGAGTTTTTACCTTGCTCGGTATAAATCCGTTCGCAACACCACATAATTCTTCTCTCAGAACACAAAAACCTCAGTATATGTGTGACTGGAAAATAAATTTTAAGCTTCAAAAGAAACTCCCGCCTGACATTTTCCAGCTTTAAACAAGGCTATTTGCAAGGTATTTGTCAAACTATGTATTTCTGTAAATAAAATGAACAAACAGATGTACATATGTTCTTCCTAGAGCATTACGGAGCCAAAAATAAACAAGAAGTTGAAACAATGCTGATTTTCTCCTGTGAAAGCATACAGACTTTACCCTCGGAAGAACAAAACTGAAAGCACTGCAGGGAAGTCAAAAACTTTATTTGCCAAAGTAAAACAAAAAAAACCCCAACAAACAACAACCCAACGGAATTTAGAAAAAACAGCATTATCAGGACCACTGAAAATTACAAACATATCCTGGGATATTAAATTCCCATGGATCACGCTCTTTCCAGAGAAGCCTGAAAGGACTATTAAAAACCTGGATCTCCACAAGACCACCAACACAGCATGTGTACACATCAGGGGGAGAACTCCTCCTTTCTTAGGACTTATTGTATTTGTCTGTGCAGTAAACTCGGCGCGTGTGCCAAAACACTCATTTACTTCTATTTGTTTACTAATCCACCAGAGCCTTCTGCAGCTCGCCTTCTAGAAAATATCTGCTCTGTTTCTTGCTTTAGCTTAGTTCAACCAGGACAGCGTTTAAAAACCAAACCAAACCTGAAAAATCCCCCCCGAGGTGGGGCTGCCAAGCATCGTTTATTCTCTGCAGCGGCATGGACTCCCTCTGCCGAGCCGCTCGCCCCGCTCCTCCGCGCTTTGTCTCTGCGCTGGAGGTGCCTCTCTCCAGATGGTCAGGAAGACTGAAGCACTGTCATCTCCTTGATGAAAATGGATACCTTCCTGCCTCCATTTTGAAGCAGGCAGCAGATCACAAAATTGGCAGAGCGCCTGCTCCGACGTTCGCAGGTCACAGCGAAAGGGAAGAGAAATCCACCAGCGAAGCGCGGCCGTGGTGGGGCTGGGAAGAGCTCCCGGCTCTCCTCCACCAGCATCCCCCAGCCAGGGGGAAAAAAACCCACCCAAACCCCCAAAACAGGGAGCGAGAGGGGCTGGGGGATGGTGAGCAACTTCCCCGCACGCCTCGGGGCTCCCAGAGCCCGAGCGAGGAGTGGGGCCCTTGGGACAGGGCCATAGGATGGTTTAGCTTGGAAAAGACCTTTAACATCATCAAGTCCAACTGTTCCCCCATCCCTGCCAGGTCCCCACTGCCCCGTGTCCCTCAGCACCACATCTCCATGGCTTGGAAACCCCTCCAGGGGTGGGGCCGGGCAGTGGGGAATTGCATCCCTGGGTGGCACAGCAGCTCCCTTGGCTTCCCCAACAGCAGCTCAGCGGCTGGGACGAGCCCAAGGGTACAAATCAAAGCAACAGAGCAACAAATGCCACAGCTGAGGCCCACGTGGATTTCGGGTGCTCAGCACTGGATGAGAGGTGCTTGGAGGAGAAATGTCCCACCACCTGTGGTGTGGCAGCAGCCAGCAGAGAGCCCCAGGAAAGCCTGCACAGAATTTCACAGAATCACTGGATGTTTTGGGTTGGAAGGGACCTTTAAGTGGCATCTGGTCCAACCCTCCTGCAGGGAGCAGGGACATCTGCAGCTAGTGCAGGTTGCTCAGAGCCCCGGCCAACCTCACCTGGGATGGTGCCAGGGAT
>NW_008597060.1:0-2594 GCF_000691845.1 Merops nubicus | reverse complement strand
CTTGGAGATGAGAAAGGAAAATGAAAGATTACAAAAGCTACTCGAAGAAGCAACATCTAAAGGGGCTCAGCATTTGCAACCTGGTGTGCAAAGCCCCCAACCACCAAGTATTCGGGACTCTGGAACCAACGATCCGAGTTCGAATCTTGGTGAGACCTCCCCAGCATTTCTGGCACTACCCCCCCAAATTACTCCAAGTCACCCCATGTCCTTGGGTGCCCTATCCCAGCCTGATACAGATCAAATAGTTCAAGGATCGCAAGTCCCTGGACCTGTTGCCTTCTTGACCCCTGTGCGGGCCCTGTCGCCTCTGCAACCTCCTTGAGAGGTAAAACAGGAGGAGGCTATATCTCCTCCGACTACTACCCAATATGTGATAGTGAGACACAGTCTAGGCCCTTCTCAGGAACTCCTAGGAGAGGAGGTAGTACAGGAAAAGACACCAATGGGAATAGAACAGAAAGCACTGCATCCTGTTAGGACATCTGTCTCTGTGCAGAGAGGAGGTGCCACCCAGGCAGATACAGAGACCCAGGACAAACCATATACTACTATGGACCCGATGAAGTTAAAGCAATTGTTTAGTAAGCTTCCAACTAAAACCGAAGCCGAATATGTTATGCGAGTCTCCCTCGCCAGAGGTGATGAACTTACTGACTGAACGTGAGGCTAGGGGAAGTTGGGGGCCTGGAATTGCACTAATAACAGGGAACAACAATCACCCCTGGTCTCTGACCCAACGTACAACTTATTGCGTTGGGGATACGGATCCCCTTTGCAGAGGGGAAGCAGCTATCCTGTCAGGGGGCTACTCTGCTATTACAGACAATGTCCAGAGAGCGACTGCAATACAGATGATTTATGACCATGAACTGGTCAGAGAACATAACAGCCCTGAGTTGTAAAGTAAAAACGGAAAAAATGGGCGCCCTAATTAGAGTACTTCCTCCAGAGATTAAAACCACAGCCTCAGAACTACGAAGCAAGATCAAGGGAGGAACTCTACAACTTACATGGGATGAACTGACATTGCGATTACTGATTTCCACTAAGGACACCGGTGACTTAGGGAACTCCAGAAGGACTCCCAGAGTCAGGCAAAATAGGCTCCACTATGCTGGAGTGACTACTGGGTCACCTCCCCCTAACCAACAGAAGAAATCACAGGGTGAATGACTAACAAGAAATCAAAAAAGACCCAATAGGAACCTAAATAATCAATCTAACAACCAACATTCTGTTAGGTCTCATCCTTCATCCCCACAGAATCAGGATCGACTAAATAAACTTAAGGATGATGCCAGACACGTAGGGGTCCCAGATGCGGCCCTAGCTAATATTCGGAACTCTTCACTTCTACAGGACATTATCACAATTTGACCCCACAAATCTAATACTAATAACAATTCATCTAGAGGGCCTCAGCCGAGGTCTAACTCTGAGGGAAATCAATCAAAATCTAATTCCCAGACAGGCTCGACAGAGAGACCCTCCACCTTGGGAAACTAGGTAGCCCTCCTCCCGTCAATAATAGGCAATCTAATAGACGAAGGAGGAGGGCACGAGTACGAGGTCATAATACAAATACTACAGATAATTTACAAATGATTATCACTCAGATAAATTCTAGAATTTACCATATTCCAAGAGACTAACAAAATGTGTTAAGACTAACTCAAAATAAAGATGGGGATTTAGAACTTACATATGCCATGGGACCAAAACATTATCCAGTAACTTTCATGGTAGATACTGGGGCACAAATTTCCACATTACAAACTGATTTAGCTAAACGTTGTGGTGTCACCTTTTCTTCAAAACCAATATGCATAGGTAGTACATTTGGTAAATGTATTTTACAAAAGACAACTAAAGTTACTTTACATATACCAGGAGATAAAAAAACAATTCGAGTGAAAATGATTGTTGATAATATTAATCTCAACTTGTTGGAAATGGATACTCTTCTAAGTCACTCGTGGATAGATGAAGAGGGCCGCCACTGGAGTTTCGGCACCACTTCACAGATAAGATTACTACGGTGTACACCCCATTTACCACCAAACAAGATAACTAACGTGAAACAATACTTCATCCCCATTACTGCCAAAGATGGCATCGGAGAAGTAATTTCTGATCTAAAACAACAAGGTATTGTCGTGTCCTGTCATTCACCATTTAATTCTCCCATTTGGCCCATAAAAAAAACAAATGGTAAATGGAGAATCACAGTGAATTTCAGGAAACTGAATGCCAATACCGAAGCATTAACAACTGCGATACCTAACATCACGAATTTGGTACTACAGATCCAGGGAGCTGCACACTTAGTGTTGGCTTCCGTAGATATAAAAGATATGTTTTTCCAAATAGCTATTGATCCTGAGGATCAAAAATATTTTACTTTCACCTGGGACGGAATACAATATACACTTTTACAAGGTTCCCCCAAGGGTATAAACATTCACCCACACTGACTCACCATACACTTGCGTGTGAACTAGAAAATATTCCAGAAATCAAAGATAATTCCAAAATAAAGAACAATTCAAGAAGCCCTTCGGGGAATCCAAGACAATTCTTCACCCTGGACA
>NW_008597059.1:0-13642 GCF_000691845.1 Merops nubicus | reverse complement strand
CCTGAACAATAAAAGTGGTTTAAACCCTCACACACTATTTGGGGTTGATGTGATTCAAATGCAGGACCCAGCACTTGGCCTTCTGAAACTCATACCTCTGGTCTCAGCCCATCGATCCAGCCTGTACAGATCCCTCTGTCGAACCTTTCTAACCTCAAGCAGATGTGACTACATGCATCAGCTCATAGTAACTCCTACAAACATTTGTTACATTATTTTATGAGTCACACATGATTAAGTCAGATATTTTTGTGTTCTTGCCACCATATTTATGGAAGTTATAATTATGGAAGTTATAAAAGGAATTAAACATGCCTACTGAGAGAACAGGAATTATTCTTCCCTACATTTGAAAGAATATGAATTTTAAAGCAGTTGTAATAGTTATACAATATTTTAAAAACTATTTAAGAGCCAAAAATTATAGATTGAGATACACATATATTCCCATCAGAATTAATGGTATGGGACTGTTAAGACTCAAGAGATAAATGTTATGCCAATAGTAAAAAGTTAGACAATTTTGAAATCTTATTCTAAATGTCCATCTGGGCTCTCACTCAAGGTAATACAAAATGGAGAACTCTCCTGGATATTATGGCTTCCTTAAGGCATTTTTAAGCATAAAAATGAATCAGTAAAAGCAACCAACCGACAGCAATTAAAATACATCCTCAGAAAAAGAGAGATGTCACTCAACCAAGGAAACTGTCTACATAATATGGGAAGCTCCCAATATAGTTTTTATCCTACTAAAAATAAATTTACTGGGAACTGAATAGTTGCTCTCCAAATTAAAGAAACTGGAATAGTTGACATGAATTATTTAACCTCAACAGCTTTTCCACATTAGGGATAGAAAAAAAGAGCAAAATAATTGTACATATCTCCCTATATTTCTGTGTTTGTGACTCTTGTTAGCTCTTTCTACTAAGTTCATGCCTCAAAGCAAAAAACATCTGTAGAAAAGACTGTTAGCACTACCATGATGACATGCAAAAAAGGTAGCATTTGCCTTCCTTCTCCAAACAAATACAAGACAGAAATGTCACTGTTCTACACAAAAATGTCAGAGACAGGCCACTGCTGGATGATTTCTTAGATCCATTTCTGCAAACCTACAGTGACTCTTCTTGTCCACAGGCAGAAGTAAATAAAAGCCACGCTCAGACTGCAGAGGTCTTACTGCAGAGTTCAGTTTCATTATTCCTCTTTATTCTGGCTTTACAGTGTGAATTAAGGTATCTAAGGGACATCAGGTGTACATTAATAGGCAAATTAAGAATATTTAACACAGAGAGAAAGTTTCCAATGGCTTTTGATGCTTTAAAACAAAGCCTGTAATTGCTTTCTTATGTTGTTGTATTTGCTGTATCTAATTTATGGTAGCGTATTAGGTAGAATTATGGGCAAACAACAATTATCTTCTATCAAAGTATATTAACTCTGAAAAGGTGAATAATTTCAAAGTAAAATGTTTAATGTGGGAGGTAATCTAAACTAAAAGAAATATCTAAACAAATAAGATATTTTTTCCATATTTTTTTAAACATATTCTTTGTAGTTGTGCTTTTATGCCTCACAGCCCCATCGGTCCCTTAGAAGTTCATTATCTTCAGAACAGACACAAACAACTGGAAAGTGGCTGATAAACAAAACCATTAGCCCAATTTTTCCATTTACTTTGAAGATTCAAAAGCAGGTGCTGCAAAACAAACCCTCATTAAACAGCTGTTTTGTTACATTTCCAGTAGCAGTATGGACCACACTCCTTCATCTCAGAATTGAGTACTCCAATGTTACACAATTTGGTATAATTTAGTGAATAAGTGACCATCTCCTTTGAAAAACTTCAGTCTGGACTGGGACACACGCACAATGTGAACATGAAGACCAAGAGCTCAGTCAAATTATGATGTGTTTGCATAGTGTGTTTTCTACCGTTTCCAAGTAGTGTCCAGTACAATCAGGGTAGTTGCTTCACTGGAAGTTGGAACTAAGCTAAATTTTCATACACTTTTCTGTGGTTATAATTTTAATCTTCTGTAAGGTGTACTATAACATGTAAAAGAGATTCTTGAAGAGATCCAGGCTACAGGATGTTAATGGAAAAAAAAAATTACATTTTTTTAAAGACATATATATTTTATTTTTTAAATTTGTGGTTCTCTATTTCTACTAATATTTTGTTGTAATAATACCATGAATGGCCAAAAAAAAAAAAAAAAAAAAATTACTATTACCGAATTTGTATAACCTAATAATAAAATTTTCACTAAAGTTTAAGTTTATAGCACTATTAAAAAGACCTGTGGAACCAGACCAATAAGGACTCATTGCAGAGGAAAATAAAAAAGTGGAAAGAACTTGCTATTTAATACTACAGTAAATTACTTATAACCATTTGAAATTATTTTCAGACTGGTCTGTAGATGCAGGCAACTATTCCTTACATGTTAAGTTTTGAATCAGTGCAACTGGTTATGTTGGAAGGAATTAATTTAGCAGAATCAAAAAAACTATTTTTTTGAGGTTACAAAGAAGCGTATACTGTCATCCTCCAATTTTATCAGTAAGAATTCATTTTTTAGGGATTTAAGCTGTATTATTTATTAAAATAGCACAATTGTCTAAATTTGTGTGTGTATTGTCTGATATACAAAAGAATGGGAAAATAAAATGTAATTCAGCTATAATGCCACATAATTCAGAATGATTCAATAAAACATAATTTGCATTTGACTTGGCCCTGTATTTTCTTGTTACTTTTACTATCTCTTGGTCTTCATGAAGTTATTTTATTGCCTACTATGTTGAGAAAAAGTAAGGACTTGCTTGCACTAACTCCCTACTGAGAAAGTAGCAAAGTCACCACAATCCGTGTAGTTACTGCTGTCACAGGTAGCTAAATATGTTTGTTATGATTAATTGAAAACTGCTGATATGGGAAGTTACATAAGACATTTTCAGCAGGATGCATAAAATGAGTGAGAATCAGTAGTTTGTGTCAACTCTTGCTAATACAGATAATGATGCTCCACTGCTTAAGGCCTCCCGCCTATGGTAGAGAATACCATGATGTATTTGAGGATGCTGTCTGCTTACAATTGCTTTTTGTTTGACTAAATGCTAAAGGCAAAATGTGAGAGAAACCTCAGGCAGAAAGAAGAAAAGAAAAATTTATATACAAAATCTGAATATGAAGCCCATATTGGATTAAACGTTTGATCTGACCAAAAATAAATATTATAGTAGATAGATGAATGATAATTTGACCTTGTGTTTGGTCTGGCTGAGCTGATTTTCCCATAGCAGCCCTCCTGGTGCAGTGGTTTTGTGTCGGGAGTCAGAAGGGTGTTGATCACACCCATGTTGTCACTACTACTGAGCAGTGCTCGCACTGCACCAAGGCTCTTCCTAACATTCCTCTCACTCAGTGGGATCGAGGGGGCAGGAGCTTGGGAAGAATATAACCAGACCAGTAGACCCAAACTAACCAAAGGGATATTCCATACCCTATGATGTCAGCTCAGCTATAAAGCTGGTACAAAGGAGGAGGAGTGGGAGGCTACTCCTTGCTCCTCCAGATCAACTGCTACGTGTTTTGGAGCCCTGCTTCCCAGGAAGGAGGGTAAAATTTTTGGGTTTTTTTTTTTTTTTTTTTTTTTTTTTTTTTTTTTTTTTTTTTTTTTTTTTTGTCTTTGCTTCTGGGTATTGCTTGGCTTTGCTTTTCATTAAACTGTCTTTGTTTTAACCCACAAGGGTTTTGTCTTCATCTTATTCTCCTTTCCCCTTTTGCAATGTGGAGGAGAGAGAGGAAAGGAGGAGGATGATAGAGTAGCTTGGTTGACATCTGGTTCTCAGCACGCGTTAACCCACCACAGAACTCCAATAGCAAACTCATGCTAAGGCACTACATGTGGGGTATATTGTTATTATAAAAAATATTAAGTTCTACCCTGAAGTTTCTTATTTCCTCTAAACATGTTGACAATAGCTAGTATGATACCAACAACATAATAATGGCCCAAATATAGTCCTTAATACTTTTTTTTTCTTTCATAGCATTCAGTTTGAGTGGATGCATTGTGCTCAGAAACTTACTATGGGCATCCAGCATAGGGCAAGGTGAGCTGGAGGCCCTGCACTGCTGGGTCAGTGTGCAGCTGAGAGCCTCCTAATAGCAAAATAACATTTACATGGGAAAAAGAAAATAAAAAATGGTGCTGCATTGTTTTATTATGAAACGAAGAAGATAAACTCCTACCTGAGTTCAATAGTAACATTGATCTGCCTTCCTTATACAAAATAAAATCAGCACCTCTAATACATATAAATTGTAATTTCATTTTCTCCTAGGCTTGTTTCTTGCCAACCTTTCCATCATTCAGTGGTACGTTATCTGTCTATTGATACATTGATCTATGAATCTGTGTCATCTAAAAGAAACATGATAAACTATAACTTTTGCTTATTGAATTAATCTAGTAGTTAACTAGTGACACTTTGTGTGCTGTTGTTAATCATTTTCACTAGTTCTAGCTAAAGACGAGTAGGAAAAAACGTTAGCTTGTTTTTAAGAACACGTGCCATGTTACCATAATATTATTAGGGAAGCTTTGTGTATAAAATTCTATCCACGTTCTGTTTCTTGTGGGACTGGACCCACAGGAGATAATGGAAATCTGGAGAAGGCTGTACCATGCACTAAGCATTGTGCATAGATCTAGGCTCACGTAGCCGGAGACAGAGGTTGTAGAGAAATCATAAGAACTTTTTGGTGTGACCTGCTTTTAAAACACCCATAGAAACTGTTGGTACAAAGTGTACCTCAATCAGCTTTACCCATTTCTGACAAGACATATGTTGTCTTCTCCTCCTGTGCTTCTCATGGCACAAATAGTTTGTGTAAACTCTGTGAGATCATCCCTGTTAAACACACAACACTGACATCCAACCTATTGATGGTTATTCTGTTTTATGAAACAGGATTTATGTTAGTATGGTGAAAGTGATTGCTAGTTACTCATATATTGTTATTGGATCTAGTGTACAGAAATGCAAATGACAGCAAAAAAAATGAAAATTGTTACTCCTTTGTACAGAAAGACCAGCACTTTCTTGAAAATCAGCCCACAGCTCCATTTTTATTTGTGTGATCTACAAAAGAAAATTAAAAAAAAAGATATTTATAACTCCTTTCTGATTTTCTAATTACATAAAAACCCTTTTATCACATCAATATTCTAGGGTTCTAAGCTGTTTGTATTTTGGGTTATCACACTGTATCCTTCCTATGTATGATGCATACTCTAAGCAGATATTCTCTACAATTCTTTAATATAAATGTGTGAAAATAAGAAGTATTTTCAACCATCTTAAATATGTTAGTGACTGCTAAACTGGTATTCCAAAAGTCAATGGATTCAGCTGTCTATAGGAGTTGAAACTAAATACAGCTATTTCTCAAAATGCCTTCTTACCCATGGTGTTATACTGAATGTTGATAAGACATTGCTTTCTGTGTTCACCAAAAAGAGGTTAACAGTCTTCTACACCACAGCATACAAGTATTAGCAGCAGCATACTCATTCTGCCTAATAACAAGTGCCTCTCATTTATTCCCACATGGCTAGCAATGGTAGTTGATATAAATAGGAATTGTCTCTACTTGAAATTTCGTCAGCTGAGGGGGGGTTTAGAAGAGCATAGCTATCCATTACTGTGCTAAGAATATCAAAAAAACAACATATCTGATGCTGAAAAAAAAGCTCATTTTTAATTAGAGTTTCATGAAAGCAATTAGAATGCCTGCTGGGGAAAAAAAGTAAAAAAGCTGGAGTTTGTTGAATTCTTTTTTTTTCACACATCTATTCTTTGTAGCACGGTTGTGCAGAACTTCTGTTGCATTCTGAGACACATCATAAAGTATGAGATGGAAATATGAAACATTTTCATTTATATATTTTTAGTCGTTAATTTATAAATCTGTTTCAAAAAGCTCCAGTCTCCCTAATACGTTAAACAATGATCTCTTAATTTGCAAATTATAGTCAACCAGCAGCAAAAAAGTATTAATGTAAATTTAGTGAATTAAATCTCTCAGCCTACTAATCAAAGTAGCAGAAAAAAAGCTCTTCAGCCTTGTTTCTCTGGGACTTTGCTTATATTGTCTGAATATCTTTGAATCATGATTTACAGCATGACAGCTATAGGATAGATCTTTTTTTAAGTAAAGATCACAACCAGCTAAGGATGGTTTCTGTAGTGTTTATTTAGTTGCATTGAGGACTATCATATCTACTATATTGACCTGTTCAGATTATCTCCATCTTGCACAGAACTTCTTCTTTAAAGAACCTAATTATTTAAGTCACAATGTAAAAAAAATACTTGTTAGCACTCAAAAATCATTCCAAAGGAGAAGAAAAAAAAAAAAAATAAAATAAAAAAAAAAAGTATTCATGGATATTTAATTCTTTGTGAAACTGCAGCATTAAACTGTAAACTTTACAGATTACGAGCATTTG
This sequence comes from Merops nubicus, assembly GCF_000691845.1. Lineage (NCBI taxonomy): Eukaryota > Metazoa > Chordata > Aves > Coraciiformes > Meropidae > Merops > Merops nubicus. The sequence continues at coordinate 7,112 of NW_008597059.1, read as the reverse complement.
GCCTGATTCTCCAGTGTACTGCGTACCCCAACATGTCAAAGAAGGTAAGGAATGGAATGGAATGGAATGGAATGGAATGGAATGGAATAGAATAGAATAGAATAGAATAGAATAGAATAGAATAGAATAGAATAGAATAGAATAGAAAATACTACTGTGATGGTTTTGGCATTCTTTTACATTTACCTTGAGTCTATGGAAATGCCTTTATAAAATGGAGGAAAAAGAAAATCAAGCTTTCTATTTCCTGTGTTCTGTACAATTCTTTAAGTTTAATTTTGGAGGGGATGGGCTTAGAGCTTATTATGCTCTTGTGAAGTAATCAAGAAGCAGACAATTCAGCTCAATGCTACAGTTATGATATCACTTTCCATTCTCATATACCAGACACATTCTTTGGAACTTTTGAAAAATATAATACATTTAATGGAAGACTATAAAATGCGTAGCATTCGGAAAAATCTAGGGGAAATAGTAAGTACTGTTTTCTATCAAATGCAAAAGATACAGGTGATAAATAAATTGTTAGAACATCAAAAAATATATGTGTATGCATAAAATAAGCATTTGGGAAAGCCTATTTAGAGAACTGTTGAGACGAATGTACACAATGGGGCTGTCAAAGAGAGAATTACAAAATACACAAAAAAAAAAAAAAGAAAAAAAAAGAAAAATAGTGTTACAGAATACAGATTTTAGCTCTAGAGCATGGGCTCCTTTCTTGTAGCTTCTTATGTTATTACACCCAGAATTTTATACAACAGGTGCATGCCTGGAATTACCCACTGAAAAATATGACTTTTCAGATTTGACTTTGACATTTTTAACATATAAGATGAACCAAGAGTTTCATTTGAATGCCAAGATGTGTTCATTGGAAAACTAGGAAATTTTTGGGTTTTTGCAGGTTCTAACTGAGCACTTTTCTACAACAATAATGAGAAAAAAATAACCAGACACCATTATGTTTTTATCTGTTTTCACAACCATAAAATATGATCAGTAACTTTCTAAATAAATACAGGAAAATAATTGAATGGAAAAACATAAATCATAGCTCAGAATTAATAATCATACTGAATTGAGAAGAAAAATTTCATACATAAAAACGATTTTTATAACTTTTGATTTACCTACACATTGTGTGCTTGAAAGCTGTGTAAGAATTCTGAGAAATTATGCTATTTACTTTTAATAACACATCTTCCAACAACTTTCTACTGCTTCTGTTCCAATACCATTTCCAGGAGGGACATAGAAACTGTTTTTAAATGAAATTTATCATGAGAATAAGTTTATTAAGAACCATAAGTAATATGAACAACTATCTGTATATAATCTTGTCAAGCACATGAAGATAACATACATGCAGAAAAAAAGGGCTTGTAGAAGCAAAATTATCTTTAGGCATCTAATCTAGGAACTCTTGCATGAGAAGCTGTATCTCTAGCCATTTCAGCTGAAGACAAAAAAATAAATACACAAAAAGTAATTTTAAGTATAATCGTATGATTGCATCATAGAATAATTCAGGTTGAATAAGTCCTCAGGAGGTCACTCCTCCAACCTCCTGTTCAAAGGAGAGTCAGCTATGGGGTCAGACAAGGTTGCTCAAAGCTTTATACTGTTTGATCTTGAAAACCACAAATGGAGATTGCACAGCTTCTACGGGCAACCTGCTCCATTACTGGGCTGTCTACATTGGGAAAAAGCTTTTCTTTATATCTAGTCTGAACCTCTCTTTTCAATTTATGCCTGTTGCCTGTTGCCTTTGTACCACATGCCACTGTGAAGAGCCTGGTTTTGTCTTCTTGATATCATCATAACCATCTATTTTCTAGGTTAAATGAGTTTGCCTTATCTATACTGAAACTCAAGAGAGCAGCTGTAACAGATGCACACAGTTCACTACACGTACACATATAGTGTGTGTACGGAAATAAGTCCAGGTCGTATCCCTCTTGCACAGTAATTTGAAGTTTTATTTTCCCAGATAGCAAAGAAGTAACAAGTAGAGTCTAGCTATCCTTTCAGTAATATTTTCACAATGCTGTAAAAAACAATAAAGAAAAAAACAACTTACAGGGAAAGAAATGTGGAAGTAAGCTTAGCAGTGTTCACTGAGGAACAAAAAAATATTCTGATGGCACTTAAAATGACATGATAGTCCATCTCTTTGTAGCAACAGTAAGTCTGCTTCACAGCCTTATGAAGGACCTATTGTACAGCTGACAGGAAAATAAAGAGACAATATGTCTCTTATCTCTATATTTTGAATATGAAAACAAAAGTAGTATTTAGAAAGCACAACATTGTCTGTTAGGCTATGGAAGATCCATGCTAAAATACCATACTGATGATTTCATAGGATAAGACCATACAAAGGTGGGACTCAAATCCACAGAACTGGATATCGAAAGAAGAAACCTAAATATTTTTCCAATCCATGGACAATTATCTAATCTTCTAAACTCTCAGTTTAAAGACCTAATGATACTGGATTTGGAGACTACAGAAAAAAACCCAAACATATATATCCTGAAACCATACAGAAGATACAGCCTGAACTTTTGAAAATTTCAAAGGTTATGGAGATGTATTTTTCAGAAAATTACCTGTTTTTCCAGACGTCCCTTCCCTCTTTATCTTCAATTGTGGATCAGTAGTGTTTATTTTTTTAAATTAATTATTTCTTATAAACAAGCTTTTTAAATTTATTTTTATGTCTCTTATACTGTTAGACAAATGCTTTTGCATGTGATATAGAAGATGACACCATAATTTTGCATTTAATTGGTGTGTTCTAATACTAAGCATTATACAGTCGGAAGCCTTCAAAGGATTTTTTTTTTTTTTTTTTTTTTATTGGATGACTTTCTTTTTTCAGGGTTATATTTTGAGTATCATTACAGTATGATGAACTTAGGCTGTGTGTGGTGTACAGCACATGGTAAAGAACTGCTTTAGTAGAATAATATTCTCAGTCCCAAGTATTTATGCTACTTAGAAAAACCCCTAGGCTTTATGATGTAAAAACTACACAGTGTAGGTTTTTCCAAACACAAGAACCATCATAGTGACATTTTAGCCTATAGATTAATTCTTTTTTTCATGGTACGCTTTATATCTTTGCCAGTAACTTCTCTATTTCACACTTAATTTCCTTCACAATTCTCAGATGAATATATCTGGCTTTACTGATTTACTGCACTTAAGTTTTTAAAGTTGCTGTATAACTTCCTCTTTGGAGGCTATCATTTTCTTAAGGCCATAGTGTAATTTCCTATGAAAAGTGCCCTTGGAAGAATGATTTCCCTGTAGCCCTTGATAGTAGACAGATGCAAAAAATTAATTTATCTCTTTTCTACTTTACCTTCCTCTTGAATTGATCCCCTCATTCCTTATTCTAATACACCTAGTGTCAGGTATCTTATGCGTTTTTATGTGCTGCATAAAGTTTATTATTTATATTGATATAGCTAGTAGTGCAGTGTGAAGTGCATGTTATGGAAAAGGCACAGAGCAATCTTGACGTTACTCAGCAGAACACCTGTTGTGCCTTCTCAGTGACCTTGTATTTGTGTACTCACACCCTTCCAAGGAGGTTAAAACACTATAAAATAATAAAGGTAGCTTTTTTATCACTACTACTTCATGGATGTAAATAACTGTGTGTAACAAAGCAGGAGAAACCCTGTTTCTGATGAACAAAAAAATTGTGGATATAAATGTAGGTAAGTTTGACTATTAAGGAATGGAGAAATTGCTTGGAATGGGAGAAATATACTTCAGGGTTCCTTTTGCACAAAGCCCTCACTAACTGACTGCTAAAGGCATTTTCAAAGTGTGTTCAGTGGAGACATGGTAAAACTTTCTTAATGCCTTCTTATTGACTTCTTAAAATATTCCTCCTTTTTAAAGAATACAGCCTGGTGAAGGGAAGAGTGGAGTCTGATGAAACAGGAATGCTGAAGCAATTAATATTCAGTTCCCTCATTCTACGGTCTAGTCTTTCTTCCCTGGACTGTTGTCTTGCTATGAAATGTGGAGTCAGAAGAAATCTACTTCTTCACTTGCAATAAGGCCTCATAGTCAGGAAACCTGGTGGAGCCTGTAGCCCTGTAAACATGATGTCTGTCCTTAGGAGGGGGAGGCCCTGGCTGTGTGCTGACCCACTGGTACAGGAGCTCAGGCTCTCCATGGCCTGAGCTGGGTGACACTGGTTTAATCCCTACACTGACGCCACTAACTGCAGCCTCCCTCCTCTTTTCCAGCTTCAGCTCTGGGTACGATGACATCCCACAATGCAGTCGCTGTTTGGCAAACCGTAACCCTTTGCATGCCTGGGGTTGGTGGAGCTGGAGGCCATGGCTAGGCTGCACTTAGCAGCCTCGGAGAAGGAAGGTGACTGACAGCGAAATGTATAAACACCAGGATAGGTGGACTCTAGACTGGGAGAGATGCCCACCATAAACACCTCCCTCTCCTGACAAAGGCCTCAGGACACAAATGTTTTGTGCAACAGTTCCTTCCGTTTTGTTGCTGAAGTTTTCTTGTGCTAGACAATTAGGACTCTAGCTGTGAAAGTGTTAACAGGACCAACAAGTGGCTATTACCTTTGTATATCTCATGTACTCCTTTTTGCTTGTAAGAGGACACAGTGTAACAAAGCCCTTAGGCTGGTTTGCTGTGTCTTTTCACTTGGATTTGGGGTCTAATGTTAGGGAAAAGAGGGTCTGTGCAGGTTAAAAAGGATGGGGCGGACAGCCTGATGATACATCTACAAACCAAGAAACTAAGATTAAGTAGGAAAAATTATCTCTGAGTGTTGTGGCTTTAACACTGATATCAACAACAATACTTGTGATGTGATGGTTGTTTTATGAAGAGAAACTTTGTCCTCTCTGAGGGAATGAACTTTTAATCTTTAAGCAATAGAAATGGGAAACTAATTTCTACTGTCTTCATAGTTCTGTTTTTATTCATCTTCCTCAGAAAGTTACATTAATTACTTCATATGAAAATAAGGGCTAGGTTCACAGTACTGTGAAAAATTAATTTCATAGATTGCCATGAAAACCTGCTCAAGATGTAAAGTTAATTGAAGTCTATTGCCAAGTAAGCTATCAAGAAATGAGGAATTTTGAAAGAGAAAAACTGGATGAAGATTGATATCTGTAACTTTAAAATGAGGTGTGTATAGATATACACACACATCTTATTATATATGTATAATAAGGGAGACTTATTGATTAGAAAGGTAAACCAGCTGTAATGAAAATAATAATAAAATGGAATATATACAAATATACACAAAATCAACATTGAACCCAACGCCCATGATGGCATTACATCCTTGCCACCACTGATGCTGTGGAGCAGGTGCTGGGGAAAAGTCCGAGACTAGATTCAGTGGCAGATGGCAACTGGGTACAGGATCTGAACTCTGGAACTGGATTCAGGAACACATGGATTGGTGTTGAAGGCAGAATGGACGGAGTCTTCTTCAAATGCCGGCCATTGAAGAAGAAGCAAAAGAGAACTTGAACCGTGTGGTCCTTCAGCTTTATACTGAATATGATGGATATGGGATGGAATATGTCATTGGTCAGTTTAGGGTCACATGTCCTGTCCACTCTTCCCTGCAGGTGTGGCCTTTTACATTTTGCATACCTCAGTGTGGTACACAAGACCTTGATCTGCATACCAATAGTTGGTGGAAACTCTAAACATGGAGCACTGTCACTGCTAGAAGCAGTCTGCAAAAAGATGTTGCTAACTTCAGAAAGTGTGGTTAGAAGAGCTTTAACTGAAGAGTAAAACCATTGAACAGAACTAATTCTTTTCTAACCCAAACCAGGACTATACACCACAAGTAAATGCTTTAGAAAAATCCTTTAAGTGTGTGTTACAAAACACAGCTGGACAAGGTCCTGACCAGTTCAATCTGAATTGATCCTGCTTTAGTGTGGGGTTAGACCAGATAACACTTAGCAGTCACTTCTAGACTATACAATCTTCTTGGTTTATGCTATTACTTAAATGTTATTTTTCTCTCTTTGCGTCTAAGCAATGCTTAGAGAAAACAGACAGAGTGACATTAGGTCATGAAGTGAGGTCTCTCCTCCTAGAAGCAAATATTGCTGCTCGTTTTATTGATAAATGAAAGGGCAGGCTGTTTCAGAACATGATTTCCCTACTGCAGAAAATTTCAAATTATTAAAAAAAATAAGAAGAAATTCAGATTACCTGTAAAAATAATCACTTTAGTGGAACTTTTGGTCAAGGTCCATTATAATGGACCTATTTAATGCTGAACTATAACTGGTGAGCTGAACACTTTTCTGTAAATGATAATTCTGTAATCTCCATTATCAACCTAAATTACTCACTGGAAAACTCTTTCCTATGAGATTTAAACAGACTGAATTGTATTTCCTCAATAATTACTATATTAGTAAGAGAAATATAATTTCATTGATAATAGAAAACATATATCATAAAACTCAGTCTGGACCTTCTAAAGAAATTAAGAAGAGAATTGGATTATAAAGCAGTCATATACATTGAAATTTTTAATTGTCATTAGTAAGTTCATAAGTAGAATTGAAGAAGGTCTATATGATACTGTGCCAAGCGCAGTAGCTATTGTGTGAAATGGTCATCTTAACCTTTTATTTAATGGTCAGTGTTGACTGTATTGAGATACATATATATATGGTACTATATGGTGGCAACCTAGTGCCAAAGAGATAGAGCACTCTGAATGACAAAAAAAAACCAAAGCCCTATATCGTGTTAAATGGTGGAACACAGAGCAGGAAAGTCAAAAGGCAGCACATTGCTTTCAACATTGCATTCCTCCTAATGTTATGTGTGTATATCTATTAAAATGAAAATAAGTCCAAAATATACGATAGGGAGAAAGGAATATTGTAATAGCACAAAACAACTTTAACGTAGATAGTCCAGATTACAACAAAATGAGCAATGTATGTACTTTGGGTTTCTTCTGAACAGGAGGTAAATGTAGTGTGTCAGAGAACACATGACTTGAAGAAACAGAAAAAAATACTGGGGGAGCAGGGTGTAACAGACGAGACTGTTTTTTA
>NW_008597058.1:0-31408 GCF_000691845.1 Merops nubicus | reverse complement strand
AGCCCTTCCCTGTTGGTGAGAACATGGCGGGCTCTGCATGCCAGGATGCTCCTCAGGCTCAGCTTCATCTGTGGTCAGAGCTGGGGCTATCTGCAAATCCCAGCTGCCTTCAAGGTCTGTCATAGCTTACCTAAGCAGAATACCCTGTGCAAAGATATCCCTGTGGTCTGGTTACACACCAATTTCTGTCACATACAAAGGAAGGGGGAGGATTTTTCAAGGAAAGGTCTTTAAATTCTGTGATAAGGTGCTAAGAAACCCAAACATAAACTCCCTCAAAAATAATAGTAACTGGGTGAGAAATTCTTCAAGTGTTTGTATAGTGTAGCCCTATATAATGTTACAGATCATAGTCCTGAATGTTGTAATCTTAACCATACACCAGCATGTTTTTAAATGTAATGTAGTTTGATGTCCTGTTTGCATTGGACTCACTACTGTAGGTCCCTGCAGAACATTCTGTTTACAAAAGAGATTACCAAAAATAAAAATTACAAAACAAAGTGGTGTAAGTTACAGAAAGGAGAGTAGGAATGCCTCACTCCGGAAGTTTTTGCCACAAGTACAGATATAAACAAAGCCAAAGGGACTCAGTATAGCTCGAGTTATTTTCCTGCTACCTCAGTAAGAAAGGGGGTCAACAGCTACCCTGGCCTTATTTCACAGGTTATAACCTGGAACTAGTTTAAATCTACTTTCATTCAGTTCATAGTTCATGAAACAGCTCTATTGAGATGGAAAATTTTTGTGTTGAGTTCTTTCCTAAATGTAAAAAACCACAACCCTCTTATTAGAAGTAGTTCTTGCTTATAAATCATTTTTCTCTGCCTTTCTACAAGCCTAACGAGAAAAGGTAGCTTTTTAAAACTTAGCCCATTTCTGTGTCATCGAACATGAACTGAGCTCTGGCTTTTGCATTGATTTACAATTATACATATGTTACCAGTGGGGAGAACACTGATTTTTTTTCTATGTCTCTCTCTTTCACTCTCTCTTATTCTCTTCATCCCTTCACCACCAAATTTCAAATTTATTGCACTATACATTTACAGTCACATATGTGCTGCTTTTGCTTTAGCTTTTTTTTCCCTTTTTTTTTTTAATTTTTTTTTACCTTGTTTAGATACTCCCACAAGCTTAAAGCCCTCCTGGATCCTGAAAGTGTTCATTTGACAAACAAGAGACAATATAGCTTTGTTGATATGCTGTTTCCCTGGATTAATTAGGTGCCACAACAATTTTAATGGTCAAACACCATGCTGCTGTTACTATACAGATTCTGGGTTTCAGGTATGCATGAAAATCCTGGTGAGGACTTCAAACTAGTGCACCATGGCACTCTGCATATTAATAGAAACAATTTGTCTCCCAAAATTGCTTACAGCCTGAATAGGCAAGACAGACAGACGATGCGTGGAGAACAAAGGCACAGAAAGGAGAGTATCTATGGCCCCAGCCACATGCCTGTTCCTGAGACTGTTACACGACCATATTGATTACCCACCCATACTGCCTAAGTAGAAGAGGGTAGTCTTGAGCTTGCAACAGAGTTGTGAAACATAACTCAGTCAGCCAAGCTCACATTCTTCCTAATGACTTTATGCAAATAGTCTTGTGAGTGTATTGTCCACACCAACACCTGAAGGAAACAAACACAAGCCCTTCCTGTCTCCCCAGCTCCTGGCTATAAGCCTAATATGAGATAACTTTATGCAATAGCACGTCTAGGTTGTCCATGAGGTCCCCTGACTACAGGGAAGAAATCTGCTGAAGCAGGGATTTATCACCCCTGGCAGGTGAGCAACTCCAGTTTACAGGTAGAAATTCCTACAGATAGAATTTATTTTATACATGCTGGTATGTGTCCTATCTCGGATCTGCTGTACCGGTACCAGTTTGTGACAAGACCATACATACTTCACTTTGGAAAAATTGACCATTGAATGTAGGTGTTCAGCTCATCTTCAAGAAATGTGAATCACTGAACAACTTAGATTAATGGTTCTCATTTATTATCCTATATCAGTTAGTACTGTGTAACATGACAAACCATACCACTGGGAATTTTCACAGTAGCTGGAAAATCTTTTTATAAGTGCCTAGTGAAATTATCCACAAACACATATATGTATACTAAAAAAAAAAAAAAAAAAAAAGACCTTTTGAGAAATATAATCTTTTTTTGTGGAGAAAAGTGCTCATCTCAGGTTATATGCAGCAGTGGAGAAGAAACAAGGGCTTCTTAGCACAGCACGTGTCAAAAAAGCTGCTGGTACTCAGCTGAGCACCTGATTTCTGTTTGGAGAGTGGTCCACTGGGTGCAGTTAAAATGCAAAGGAGAACATAAAAAAAGTGCAGTCCTGTGTGGGTGAATAAAAAGTTTCTTTGAAGCTGGAATCTGACATGTATTTCAGAGCTCAACAGAAGCAAAAATCAATTCTCAGATTACTCTTCTTTCTAGCTTTGGATGAACTTGAAAGGAGAGCTGACATCAGCAAGTACAGACAAGTCCACAACCATTTCTGGGCCCTTTGCATTTCCAGGAACAAACAAAAACAACCAACACAGAGGAAATATCCTGGCAAATAGAGACGGAACTTGTCTCCGTTGACTTACTCCTCTCATCTACCTCAAAGAACTGACACCTGCTTCATAAAGCTCCTGACTGAGTAGTTGTCCCCTGTGGAATGTTAACTACAGATTCCAGTGAAAACAGAGACAATATGGGTCTCCCTCCAACAGGAGCAGCTCCAGGATCAGAGTACAGAGATGCAGGTTATCCCTTCCCTCCTCACCTTCCTTCCAGCCAACAAACCTTCTTTCTGCACTTGACAAGCTGCAGAACGTGGAGAAGTTGGAGAAGGAGTTGCAGAAGGAAGAGCACTTCATTGCTTACCCAGAGAAATTCTCCAGTAGATTAAGGGCACAGGATCACTACTCAAGCAAAACTCAGGGCTGATATCTAAAACTGTTAAACTATGTAGCCAACTTTGCAGGTGAAGCATGAGGTTCTGCTGATGCCCCAGGGACCTACATAGGCTGAGGACCTGACCAAGCACATTGCTCCACAATGAGCGGCAGAATCCACTGGCTAGGGCACAACATCATCTGCCCTTGGCCATGTGATACTGAGGGCACGTCTCTGTTCTTACCTATCCTATGGACCACATGTCCAGGAACCACACCTACCCTTTGGACACAAGCCTTTACAAAAGCGTTCATGTGCCCGAAGTCCTTCAAGACCATGGGGCAGCAATTTTCAATATGGAAATGGTTTTGTGGGAAGTTTATTTGTGCTTATTCCTGTTTAACCGAAAAATAAATGTTTAGTGTCATATTTTGATTACCTAAGTGCTGCAGCTACATTAGGAAAAGTGCAGGAGGTTTATAGGCTCTTCCCACCACTTTACATTCTGCTTTGAGCAAGGTCCAATCTGAATTCAATATTTGCAGTCCTCTTCCTAGTGTTGTTATGGGCTCATGGTTCTCTAAATCTTATCTGCCCAACTGCAGTTTTTATATTTTCCTCTGACTGCACTAGTGACATCATGAGATTGAAGGATGTGAGAATTTACCAAATCTTTTAGAGCTTAAGATTTATAAAGGGTAAATTTTGTTTCATCTGCTAGCTTTTTTAATGCTCTGTAGACCAAACCGGATTTGAAATTGAAGTGAATAGCACTCACTAACAACAAAAATAAAATGCACCATGAGAACTATTTAGTTTATTAATGTCTGTTAGTTTTCACTTACAATAACAGAGATAGATGAACTGTATGCCAAACAGTGAAAAACAAAAGTCTGTTTATTTCACTCCTCTCTCCTTGCTCAAATAAAATATATTTATACATGTCATTTAAAAAAAAAATAATTATGATCTCTAGTCAAAGCTCCAATGAAGGCAAAGAAATTATTTTTTTCTCGGTTGGTATAAATCTAATATCATGGATTTATATAGATCTATCACTTTTCAGGTACTATCAGCTGTGGAGTTTATTAGGTTTTTGGCATGCAGTCTATCTTTGCAGCAAAGGAAACATCGAGGCCTGGATTGTGGCTGACATTTCTGTGTGGTATGTGAATGAATGTGTGTATGGATATTTACGGACATTTAAGTGTTCCTCTGTGAAACACATTTGCCAAAAACTTTCCTAAGGATTAGGCAGCTGCCCAACCTCTGCAAACCTGTCGTCATTTGCCCAGCCTTTCTCACTGCCATCCAAAAGGAAATTTTCTTCCCAGGAAACAGAACGCTAATTGCTTGCCCAGAAAGGAAATTAATGACTCAACAATGGTGACCAACAGGCTGCATTTTGCAGATAGCCAATCCTGAGAAATGTCATCTTTGTCAGGCTATAATTTCTACTCTCTCCTTGAGGGTTTTTTGAGTTTGGGTGGGGTTTTTTTCTAATGGTGGAAACAAATATGAAATGAAGCTGTATCACAGGGCAGCTCACTGCACTTCCTGCTCATGTGGGTGTACTGGAACTGCTCATGTTGGGAGGGGGGCACCACTTTGGCAACTGCTAAACCCAGCCCTGCCTCTGCTCCTTATCGAATCCAGATCAACACTGATTAGAAGCCAGAGCACAATTTCTACACCCCAGTATGCCAAAGCTCCGCGTTGAAAATGTTCCATCCAAGCAGACCGGGGCTGCTTTGACAATCTCCTACTATGCATAATTTCAGGGCAACATCAACCAAGGAGGAATGTTCAGTTTTTGCTGTGGTACAAGAGTGAGAATATGAAAAGGAGAAACGCTAAACTTCTAACAACCCTCCTGGAGGTGGAAACAGACAAAATGGCAGTTCCTCTTCATCTGCAACAGATGAATCATTAAACATGAAGATATATTTATTGCAGAGCTCTTACCTCATATTTAACTTGGTCAAATGGCCCATTCTTAAGGGTTTAGATACAGTCACAAGTCACAGTATTCTTCTTCCATTTTTCATAAAAGACAGGTAAATATCCTGTGGCAAATTTTTTTCTATACAGGCAATTTTCTCTTTTGATATTGTGATATTTGATTAGTATAGATCTCATTCTACTTATAGTGTCAAATGAACCTGCATCCTGGAACTGCAATGAGAAGAGTGTTACTTTTTGTATGGCCCTTCCAGTTCACCAGCACATCTCTGTTTTCCAAGATTAGCAATGGGCAGGAGTAGAAGGAAGACAAGGCAAAATTCTTTGTTCTTGCGCAATATAAAAGGAAGACAACATAAAATGTAGCAATGATGAATTACATTAAATCTCTCCAGAGATATGAGAAGTTGCAACGTTTCTTTAGGGTAATGATAAGTAGTCTTGAAAGCACCTCTGTGCAACTATTTTGGTGAAACCAGAGTAGTGGCCCCACCATGGCTTTTATGACCATAACCAGGTCACTTGCACATGGTAAAATGTCTCTGGCTCTGAATATTGGTGTGTGAATTACAGAAGAGCCAGTACACCAACTCGGTAGGAAGACAGGAGAGAAGAGAGCAAGGAAAAATCAGAAACAGAGACAGAGCCAGGACAAGCACTGATAGCTATTCTTCAGAAATGCCTTAAAAGATATTTACAGGTTGAGTGCTCCCAGATGGGAGCTTAGAAGTTTCACAAAAAAAAAAAAAAAAAAAAGTGGTTTCTAACAAGTGTTTTTTTGTATGAAGAGAAATAAGACTTTGCATATTCCTTTTAAATAAACAGGATGGCATCAAAGACATTTGGTTCCACAGTGTGCTAAAATTTATTTTCCTATTGGGTCCTATCCAAATGCTTTCTCATGCCATGGAGAGATTATCATTGATTTCAGTTCGAGTGGATGTTGCCCTCAGGCCTCAGCCACGGATTTCCTGTTTGACCCCTCTTAATGCAGCACTTGCAGAGGAAAACATCACCTGGCCTTCATCTGCTCCACTGCAAGCCTGACTTGCACTTAACAGCAGTGGCTCCTAAGGGCATAGCAGGGAAACAATGTAATTTCTTACCCAGGTTTTGCCCACAGACATTAATCTAGTTCCAAAATTATTTTCCATACAGGCTGTAAAGTATTCCAAGACAGGGATTTTGAAATCAGTACTTCTTTCTCTGTCAGTGACTATAATTTTCTACTTACAGCTCTACTCAGAGAAGTCAGAAACTGAAATACTCATATCTTTAAGATGAATGATAATTCTGTTAATTAAGCACATATGTAAGTGCTTTACAGGCTGGCTTCTCCAGGTATAGTGCATAAACAAACAAGATATATAAAATATCTAAAGTACTAATGACAATATTCTTTTGAATTTACTCTCAGGCTCAGAACTAAGCAAACTTAGAAATGTATGAGGACAATAATTCCTGGATTTGACTTACCTTTTACTGGGGATCAAAATCCTAGTAACACCCAGTCAGTGATGTAAAACAAGAATCATGATGTCTAATTTAGGAAAAGATACCCGATGTGAGGAAAAAAATTGGACGGAATGATGTTCAGGAAGAAAAGGTAATATGACAGATGATTTTGAATCTTTCTGTGAACGTTTATCTTTCATATTTAAAGCTAAATCAAATAAGCAGCAGGGATCTTTATCAGCTTTCTGCCCAACAATGCTCTGAGCAGCTGCAGGGGCAAGGCAGCGTGCACTGAGCTCCATGCACGTCCTGAGATGAGAGCCTGCAGCATGTACACCAGGCACATCAACATCAGAGGCTATTACAGCTCCATAGGAGCAGCCTCATCCCTCTCATCTGTGAACTATGACATACATACTTAGACAGCAGACCCTCACAGCTCCAAAGGACATGTAAACCCTCACCATTTAAATTCTCATATATATGTATATATATACACACACGTTTACTGAAGGGGATGTGAATCACTAAGAGAAAAGGACTGGGAATTCCTTATCATTTTGGAGGAGGGGGCTCTGTGTCCCATATAGCTTTTTTCAAAATTTATATGCAGACATATAAATTTCAAGTATTGAGCTGGTCAACAACAGCTAGGAAATTTAAACTCAAGGCTGCCACTGTGTCCTTGGTTGACCCTTTGATGCCCTGGGATTGTAAGAGCTTCAGCTTAGCGTGTGGTCTCGTGTATCCTGTGTGTCACTGCACTTCATAACAGGTGTGCAAATTCTGCCTGCCTGCTACTGCTGGTTCTGCTGTGCATCCAGGATGAACCTGGCCCAAGACACAAGTAAATGCCAGAATCCCACCCTTCACGTTACAGGTTTCACCTCTCATTACCCCTTCTCTTACTGGAAGTGGTCTGCACAGACTTATTTAAACCTTGTTTAATCATGTGAAAAGAGACACAGAAATTATCAAAGAAACCATAAAGCAAGTACTTACTAAGATGCCTGCTGTATCTGACCTACATTTCACTCACCTGTTACAAATCTGCTTTATGGGAAAAATGGAATTATAACACTTCCTGGAAACCTGAACAATTGGCTTTATTTTGTCCAATCACATTTTTTTATTTTATTTTATTTTTCTTGATACCTGTTTGTCCTCTTACTAACCCAAGATACTTACACATAAGACCTAGAATGACAATGTTCCTAAGCCATAGCTGATTATGTTCTCTGATGTCAGACATGAGAGACATGTAGCAGCTTAGAAGTCAAGATAAGGGAATGGTGAAGCAGCACCAAACAGGAGAAATTATAGGCTTTGCTGTGTGATTTCAAGTTAGGAGCCTTAACAGGTCAGCAATCTGAACGATTATTTATGCAGAGCAGATTTGCAAGGAATCACACATGCTTCGTGCTAATTTCACTGTCAGAGCCGTATGATGCCCCAGCATATTAGAAAAAGGAGGGGAAAGAGCAAAAATGATACAGAAAAAGGGTATAGGAAATGCTGCTTTAATAAATTCTGCAGCAGTGTGCCATCTGTTCCAATGGGAAATCTATGCTGTCTTAAATCAGAGTGTTGTGGCTAGAAAGACTAAGGGCACACAACCCAGATCCATAGATACTGTGTTGTGAAAACTACAAAATATTGCTGAGGACTTAATGTGACAAAGTTGGGTTCTTTTCTGGTTGGCAACACTTCCTGAGAAAGCTTTTGTCTCCTTTAAATAATTCATTAGGTGACAAGGTTTGCTAGAAACAACTACCACAAATATTGACAAAAAAAATTGACCTGAGTTCATTCACTGTGAGTAGTTACTGAGCATAGTAATATGTTTTCTACTTTTCTGGTGGGCTGAACTCTTACAGAGGGAGGGGTCTGAAGAAATTGCCAGACCTTGGACTCTCTCTTGGGGAAAAGCCAAGAGGGAAGCTGACAATAAATAGGGCTAAAGTACCTGTGGAAAATCTGAATCTTTCCTTTATGTCTTTTTCAAGTCCTACCTGACAAAAGTTAACAAAAAAAAAAAAAAGTAATATAATTAATTATTTTTAAAGTAAACTTCCTACTGCCCACAAACCACATTCATGAATAAGGACTCCTTAAAGGCAGCAAAAAGAGACAAAAAAAAAAAAAAAAAATTCTCTGCTCTATGGAATGTCTAATATAATCTCTTTATGTCTACTTTCTATTATTCTCATGTTTGTAAAGTACCCACTAAATGTTGCTTAGTACAGTGATAATCACATCACAGGCAGGGTAATTTGCGTGCTTTGTGACAGAGCTCTTTTGAAAGCGATTTCTCTTTGTCTTCTGTGTATACCAACACCTTTTCCATTGTAAGGTAAACCAGCTCTAACACAAAAAAACAATGGACTGTCAGCTTAACATTTGCTTTTTCTCAGTACCATTGATGTGCAGTTCAGTCACAGAAATGCCATGGTAAATTCTGATATCCTTGCAGGTTTTCAGAAACAGGTAATCTATTTCTGCAGAACAGCCACTATTGAGAAAATATTGTAGCCCACCTAGAACTGGGACAGGCGTTAATATGTATAGAGCATGCAGCTTCTTTTGTCAGTGGTTGGTATGCAAGGTTTCTCGAGCTCCCTTTTAAAAAGGCCCTCCTTTCCATCTTGTAGTCAGTTTCCACAGTTTACAGATCCCCAGTTTGAAAAATCCTTTATTCAGCCATGGACAAACCTTGGTTTGGACTTCATATATATTCACCTATGTTTTTTGGGAAAGTAAACAGAAAACAGAAATAGATAAGCCTTTTAAAAATTAAGCTACATCTGTAAGCAAGCAAGAAAGACTTGAATAAAAAATTAACATACCAATGGTAAAATCAGAGCTTGCTCATAGCTAGTGAGAGAAAATAATAATATATTATATGCACCTTTTAAAGTACAGATAATTCTGTGTAAATGTGCATAAAAATCCACCAGTTCATGCATATAGGACAAGTTCAAAATAAAGAATGTTCAGTGGACTGGTGGTGTTAATCAGGTTCTTCACATAGTGATGTGAGCAAGCTTTTTCCCAGCACACCGCCTTGTTTACAAAATCAATATTCTTCCTAGCTGATCCTCATGGCTAATGTGCAAGACAACAGAGCGTAGGGTTACTAATCAGAAGTGGTTGACTCTCACATCCAGTGGTCCTATTGGATCAAATTCCTGGATGGCTTTTCTACTCAGTACCCACCACTTTCGCATGTATTTAGACTAGGAATCCACTATGACCAAGTTTTACTTGCAAGAACGTTCATGGTTCAAAGAGGACATCTTTGAGAAGTACATAAAGTACACCTTATTCAAACCACACATGAGATAGACTTACTTTCTTTAACTTTCCCACACCTTTTGCCCTCAGGTGGAAGAATGGGGAGGACCCTGTGAGAAGGGGCAGAAGGGGAGCTCCACGAGCGGAAGGAGGGTTGCTGCAGCAGGGAAATGTTGTGGACAACCTTTCAGGCTGTTCTGCTGCAATAACAATCTCCATTTACTGCCTCATTTGATAGGAATTTGCAGACTGAACAACCTGCAACAGCCCCATGAAGTAGTTAAGGCAAAGTAAGCTAGAAATAGCCACTGATTTTCTGCTGGAATCATGCTAGGATGGTCTCACACTGAGCAAAAGTCTTTGGCAAGCATAGAGTGAGCTAGGACAGAGATGGTTCAAGCTTTTGCTTCATTCTGAAGGACTCACAACTCCAAAGAAAAGGCTTACCTTGCTGAAGCAAAGGGACAGAACAGGTACACATATTCAGACAGGTGTAAAGAGCACTATGGAATCACAATAATATGCAATACCTGACAGCATTTACCCAGCTATTTCACCTAAAGAGCTGAGGAAAATTTAAGAGATGCATAAAAGTGTCTTTTAGAAATTTTATGATATATTTTCACTGTTAAAAGGCAGACTTTCTCTAGGAGTTAAGTAACCGCGTCATACTGTCCTAAAATCTGAACTTAGAGAGGATGATAGCCACTAAGGAGATTATTTTTATTTATCATATGTATTGTGCAGGAGAGACAGAAGCAACAAAAATAAAGAAATCTGCCCTGCTCCTTCAAAGAAATCTATCTCTGTGAGGGAGACTCTGAGCACCAGTTGAATGAATGGAGACTTTTACCTGCCACCCTGACTCGGGTGTCGAAGGTCTAAAGCGCACTCAGGTAAGTCTTTGTGCTTAACAGGAAAGCTATTTTATATCTCATTCATAGCAAGTCACTACTTAGGAAGCCTATTACCAAACACAAAGCTCTGCATTCTGTATGGCTAGGCATTGCCTTGCAGGGCACTGAAGTCCTTTGTTAGATCTAGGCTTACCTAGTATCCCAGTGGACATGACTGGTATCACAAGGAATTCAATTCAGGTATCCTGAGTCCTAAACTAATAATACCTTAAAATCCTATTCCTCCTAGCAGAACGGCAGTGGCAACCACGCTGGAAATTAACAGACAGGCTATTTGTTGTTGGCAGGGTTATGCTGCACTACCCACCCTCCTTGAACAGAAGGCTTCGGTTCATATTTTGAGGTCATCATCTGTATTATGGCTATCTTTTGTCAGGAATTTATTCCATCCAGTCAAAAACTGGATACTGTCTGTGATTTGCTGAAGTGCCAGGGTAGGGAATGTCCGTGGTATATTTAAGGAATCGTTTTGACCTTCAAGAGAAGCAGTCTGCAAACATAAAGGAAGGCTAAAGTGATTCCCACCAGGCAAGAAATGCACCATTGATTGGAAACAATGTGTTACTGTATTAGTACTAGTATACAACAGAAATTGTGAAAAAAAGGGGATAAATATCAGGTTTATTGAGAGTCATTGTGACAGGCTGACATCAGAAAAGTCATCCATCCATCTGTCTCTTTGGTCTATATGAAGTTTATCAAGCACATAGTACTCCAGAGGGCCATAAGTAATATCTGCCTAAGTAATGAGTCAGTAGTCATAGCGTACCCCTAGAAGAAGAGTCCTTAATCCCAAAGAGCTCAGGAAAGCAATCCGCTCCTGTGGAAAGTTTTCATATTCTTATGCTGATGCTGGACTGGTTTTCTTCTACTTCTTTTGAAGACACAGTCAAAGTTGAAAGTCTGTGCATATTGCCTCTTAACATCTTGTGCAGAATTTTGTCTGTAACACCTACAAAGAAGGTCAAAGGGAGATTGTTACTTCTGACTCAGGGAGGAAGAGTGAATCAGCTATGCAAACAAAAGAAATCTGTATTGTGGGGTAAAGAGTTTGACCTTTAGCTATAGCAACGATAGCAGAATAGAACAGTCATAAAGCTGTTAACCAAATGATTTGGTCTGACTTTGGCCAAAACAAAATGAAAAAAAAGTTTTATCTTTTATTCTCTAAATTGATTGCTGCTGAAATAAAATTGGCATATGTAGACAAATTGTAGTTAAGAGTCTACACAAAAGGAAAAATCCTGCATTTGTCACATAAGAAATCCAGAGCTAGTTTGGAGTTGATCATGGCTTAATTTTTTGAACATAAATATTAACAGTAAGTCTCAGAATTAAAGTTTTATAATCCTGGGCATTGTGATAAATGATTACAGGCTTGAAAATGTGAACTTCAAGCTAGAATGAAAAAATTCTCTATACACAGCAACAAAATACCTCAGTAGCCGAAAAGCTAGACCTTAAAAAAGCACATTTAGAACTCTTTAGGTTTTAACAGAGTACCAGTGATATATGGACTGAAGTACATTTTCAGTGCAGACACATCTTGAGCTGGTTTCGTGGCCCTAAAAGCATCGTGCAGCCTCTTGAACCTGCTCTGTACAAGTCACTTAAGATCTGAGAATAGCATGAAAGTGAACAAGGAATAAGGTCTGAAAATTTTAGGCATTGCACAGACTCTTGCTAGGAAATGTGCTTTACTGTAAGAAGTCTGCAATGCAAATAAACAAGAAAGGGAATGACAGGAGGAGGTAGCACTTTGAAAGTGATTTGTTTAGAAAAACAATGGCTGGCTGCAATACAGCATCTGGCTTCCTTCACTTCGTTAAGTTAATCTCACAAGTGTTTCACCCATTTTATTGGCACATTATTTGCCCAAACACAATTCAGATACTTATTTTAAAAGCAGTGTCAAAACATGATGTTGTTAGCTTCCCAATGAGGTTAAGACACTTTTACATGGTTTACAACTCAAAACTTTTCACCAGCCCAGTGAGGAAATCATACCGTTTACAGGCTCTTGTGTTCCAGACACCACTGTACTGTCTTTATTCTCTCTAGTGACTGATCAAATAATCAATGTAAAAAGACATGTATCCTGTCACATAGAAAATCTACCTTCTTAAGAGACATTTGCCACTTGTACATTTGGATGGTATTCTATTTACAAGAGTATTAAGGGGGAATGGAAACACTGGAGCTTCCTAATATAAAAGGAGAGAGAGAGTGCATAGCCAGCACACTGAATGAAGACAGCTTATGTCCTCTTTCTACCAAGGTGAAGTGCAGGATGCCTTCAGGAAAGGTGCCAGCTCTCTCATAACGGATAATTATTTTAGATTATTCTGTTGTCTACCAGTGCTAAATCTCATCTTAATGGCAGCTTGAAAGATATGTGGTCTGTTACATAATAAGGCATTATTTGAGACGTTCATTCCTCTTTTTTCATTCTCAATAGGCTCTGGGGAATAACAGATGCAGCCAACTGACAGGCAAACTCTTTACTTCCTTTCCCCTCCCAAAAGAACTGCTGGGAAAACATCTATTATCTCAGTCAGCAAACACACAAGCTCTTCTGTACTCACCAGGAATGACAAGATGGACAACTGAGTGAGATAGAGAGGAAACACAAGGGCAGCCCATGAGTCTGAAACACAACCTGTCTTTTCTCTGGCTGGTTACATCACAGAGATGAGAAGATGACTGGTTGGGACATGAGTGATGTCTCAGCATCATGGACTCTCTGATCATTGTTATCTCTCTAACTCATGTTTGCAATACATGCCGGAAAACTGCTATCAGTAATTGAACCATTAGGTCCAGTGTAATGGGACCATTTCTGAATTACTAGTTCAAATCCAGGAGGGAAATACTTCATCCCAAACCTCTCTCCTCCTCTTAACCTCTTGCCTCTCTTATGCTTTTAAGTTGCAAACTGCTTCTGAGGAACTTTTCCTAGAAAAAGTGTGCACAGTGCCAGACACATTCATGCCTTGATCCTAATTAAGGCCTCAAGTTGCTAGCTCAGGAGAGAATTCAACACTGTAAGTATCATCCTAATTCAAAAAGAAGCATTAAATATTGGTTGGTTTGCTTTTCTGAGTATTTTACAGTCCTTAAGGAAAGATGTCAGAAAATATTATTGTTATATTTTTCCTAATGCTCTAAGCTTCCAAGATGGTTAGAGGTGCTAGAGAACATTGTGGGCATGTCTAGAGCAATGCCAACAGCATCGGAGAAAGAAGAACATTGTCCAAATCAGTAGAGACCATTAACCAAGCACTCGAGGCTCTTAACTGTGAGGAACAAAGAGCTGAAGGCATGATAGTGGAGGTGAGAAGGCTACTGAAGGCATCCTTGGGATAATTTTTTGTATTCTCCTAGGAAATAAAAGACTTTCAGTGGGAGGAAACAAAAGACCTGAACAGCAGTAATATTTGGGGACTGGAGCCAGGGAAAAGAGTCAGTAACAAAGACTGGTAATTTTGCATGAATTGCTGTTTTGTGTTGTTGAGCTCCAGGACACAGCTGGTGTACTGGCGAACCTGAGGATTTGTATTAACTGTATTGAAATGATAATTAAGTTTTTATTTTATGATTGCAGATGTTGGTGGATTATTGTTATTAAGCCTATTAGTGTAATAGTACAAATATGAGTTTCTCTTTGCTTACAGTCTTATTTGTTGTAGGTTCGTGAAATTCAATTTAGATAGCTATTAAAGAACTTAAAATACCATAAAAGGACATTTGAGGAGATAAAAGTGAGAGATGAAGGTAAAGTAATTTGACAGATTCAAATTCTTGAGAAATTGGAGTGAACTCGTTACACTCTGGGCATGCATTTAGCAGCTCTGTATGGTGATTTCTGGTACAGCAGAATCAAGAGGGAGATCTGGGGTTGTTTTATGACCCCTTGAAAGAACAATGATCTGTTTTGCAAACTTGTTTCTCCCTTTGTCTTGTCTGGAAAAAAAAAAACAAAAAAACAACAAACAAAAAAAAACCACCCAAACTCACCAAATAAGTAACTACTTGGGATGTCTACATTTCTGGCTGCCTAACCTGGAGAATTTCAAAGCTGCCTTATTTTCAGAGAGGAGGCTCTTCATATTAATATCTTCAGTGAAATAATCTTTAGGCATCCCAGATGAAAACCAAACATACTAACCGTGGCTGTAAATATCAGCTTACTATAAAAAGGACATATTTTTCAGCTTATTCAGTATAGTGACTAATTTGTATCATTTCTATTTTTTTTTAACATCTAAAAGATGTAAAATGGGTGTACTGGGACATTTGAGTTGTTACGTATGATTTAGGTATATATTAAATACTTTAAGACAGTTCATTACCCTTATGAACTTGCAATCTCTATGGCTGTTAGACCCAGAGGTTGCACCTGCCTATGCAATGGGATTTTCTGAGTAAATTCTTTCTGCCAAGTCACACTAACAAATGTGAAGCTCTAGTTTCTTAATACACCTCTCCAGACTGTGGTAAGCAGCCTTTGGCGTTTAACCAACCAGCCAGTAACAGGTGGTGGAGTGCCAGAAGAAAGTCATGCTGCAAATAGAGTAAGCACTGCTCTCTCACATGAAAATCTAGCATGGGAGACCTCAAACATGTTGAGAGGAAAAAAAAAATTGCTATAGGATCATTCTTGCCCACTCATTTGGCTTCAGGCATTTGGATATACACTGTGGCTGATCCAGTGCCTGGTGATGCCCCTGAAGCATTAGCGAGGTCACAACTTTCAGATAATGTGTGTTACAACAAGCCTCTCTCTCTGCTCATGTGCATGATCAGTCAGTTTGGCTACAAAATCACAATAGTGGACTCCTCCTAGAGAGCACTAAGGTTTACACCCTTTCTTGGACCTGTGAGTTGGGCCTCTGCTTTCAAATGGAGGAATAGACTTCTGGGTTTGAAGACCTTGGGAAAGAACTTTAAACTCTTGCCTGTCCATGCACATACTTTGAGACATGTAAACAAAACAACTATTGAAAGCCCAGTTCTTGGAAATCATAAAATAAACTTTTTCTACTTTCTTTAAACTGTGGTAATTCCTTAGATGGTCATTGCACACCACCCTCTCATGCAGAAAAGTCATGAGAAAAACCTAGAAAAATTTCTGATTAGACAGAAGGTTTACAATTCTTAATGTTCCTACCTTGTTGTTAGCTACCCTTTCATATTTCTATTCACTTTGCAATGAAAAAAATCCATGCCCAAAAAAGTGAAAAAGTTGTTTCATAGAAGCATAGAATTGAGGGGGGATAGCTGTGAAGCGCAGAGACAGGCTGGCAAAACTGTTTTACTTTATGTGAATCCCTGTAGTAGCAGAGCCAATTACATCACAAGAGTCTGTATGTATGTGGAGTACACGTTGTATGCATGTTATATACAATTGTGCATTTATGCAGAGATGCACACACAGCATTTTTTTGCCATTCTTAAAGAGGCTGTAGTACAGTTCCCTACTCGAAGACAGTCAGAATAAAATAATCATTAATCTTGCAGCACAGCCTAGGCAGTGACAGGGTAAGATCCCACATTACGCTGCCGACAAGCTTGCTGGGCTGAGAAGTCTGTTCCTTCCTTGTCCTCTTGACTGAGCCTACCTGTAGACATGCCAACAAGCATTAAGAGTTATAGTGCTTTCTGTTATGACACCTGACTCATCAAGGTACTAAACTACCTGCTTGATTTTGAGCACGGGAAATACTTCATTATTCAGGCACATTCTCAACTCCTGTAGCTGAACAGGCATTGTATTAGTCAAAAAAAGTAACTGGCAGCACTTACCATGTCATTTTACACAGTCTACCAAATGGTACAGCAAACAGTCACTTCTTTCTTGGCTCCTATCTGAAATGGTGCTTTGGAGTCAGCAGGCAAAGAAATATTTTCTGTGGGTCCTGTGTTCTCAGATATTTTTTTTTTTATGTTCATTTTAATTCAGGGCAAATTTCTGCTTCACATATGTACAGGCTGTTCTTATAGAAGATTATATTTGCAAATGTGGAAGGGAAGTATTTTCTGCATCAGTGAAGTTGAAACCACAGTGTTAGGGTTTGTTTGCAATGGAACAATATTCCATATATTTCCCAGATAGAGTACTAAAATTTATGGCTGTTTAACACAGCCCCTGGTCAATGTACTGTAATCTTAGTGACAAGATCATGTTAAAATGCAAGTGGAAATGGGAATGATCCTTTCCTTCAAAGCACAGAAAGCTACATTAAAATTACTGCCTTTCAAAAATGTGGGCAATCTGCATCTTCCCCTGAAGTAAATAACTGTCAAAAGACAAGTCTGAAAAAGATGGTATAAAATTATTTATTTCACATGACTTCAGCACAATCCAGAGAACAGCTTAAACTTCCCAGGCTCTACAAAAGGAAACAGTAAAAAAAAAAAAAAAAAAACCCACCACAACCCCACCAAACTGGGAGATGAATTGTAAGTGAAAATTAAGTGTTTCTGTTCAGTACTTAAGGTGATCCTGTATTTGTATCAACAGAGTACTGTTGATTTAGCATGATTATGCTGATGCATAATTTAGTTGACAGTAGCTTGGAGCCAGAAGTGCCTTGTGATTTCAATGCATATCAGAGTATTGAAGTAAAGCCAACAGAAGATTCAGATACCAAGCAGCTCTGAAAGATCAAGTTTATATTTGCTCAGTTTGAATGCCCAGATAGACATTTAGTGAAAATATGATGACTGCTTTCCAAAGTTGACCTTGCATGACTAGGAACAGCATGTATTTACCTTAATATCAAGCCTATGCAAAGACTCTTTGCAATCAGTTTTAAAAATTATACTGAAAAGCTTAAAAATTAAATTCCTACAAAAGAGTCAAAATAAAAAATTTACAGAAGTATATAGCTATTTCACGATTCATCTGTTCTGGTTATGGATACTAGAACAAGAACATTAATATGAGTAGCTAGAAATACATAGATTTCTTCTTATTAAAATATATTTGCAGGCATAGTTCTGCAAGGATTCAGGCTGCCTGGGTACAGTCTTGGCTTGGGCACACATTCAATAATAATTTAATAAGAAAAGGATCTGCACAAGAAATTAACCTTCATGAAATGACCTCTGAAAGCAGAACTTCCACAGCTTCATACTGTGGCACATAAATCCAGAGGCCACACCTTAGTTATGCCTGTGTTGAGAGTTCTGCTCTACCTTTATCTTTACCAATGATTTCTCTTCTGCAAAGGGTTTCTGTTAGATTTTCTAAGTGGCTGCTTCTGGCAGAGTTCACTGCATAATTAGCCATACTTTCTTCCATAACAGGTATGCTACATATCAAACTGCATTATTAAATACTCATTGCCCTCAGAAGACCTGTTCAAACTTTTCAGATTGAAGTTACACAATTGTCTGATTTCTACTAATTATAACGGAATAATTTGCTTTATTAACAATGCAAGAAGTAATTCAATAAATTCCACCAAACTGTATTTTCTGAATAGAGTCCTAGGGTGTCAATAGGTATTAAAAATCTTTATCATTTTTAATATATAAATAAAATAGGGTAAGGCTACCGTCCCGAATAGAAGTAAAAATTAAGCTTATTTTTAAAGGGGTAAATATTCCGTATTCAAACACATGCATGGGAATGTTCTATTTCATATATCACTAACAAATGTACCAAAGGAATGTATGTTCATGATTTTTGAAGATTCTTGAGTCATAATATTAAGAAAATATCTACCAAAAAGTTACTGAACAGCAATATCAACAATCCAACAAGAATTGCAGAAAAAAAAGGAAGATATTTTCAAGACCGTTTTCTCCTAAGTTGGCATGGAAAAACAGAACCCAGTTTTAAAAAGCAAGACAAGAAAAATGCCGCGTACTGTGGTTTTCAAGATCCAGGTTTCCTCAGAAAAATGGCTAACCAAAGTGCTAGAGCACCCTGAGATGTCAAGAAGATCTATATTGACCTTATTTTCTCTTTCTGAATAGAAATTTTGCACTGGATATGAGTAGCTATCTTAGCAAACATTATTTTCAAAAGACAGGCATTTTATGAATTTTTTTAATATATTCATAAATTAGTATTTTCCAGTATAAAAGCATTTTACTTACCTCACATCAGTTCAGCAAGGTTTCTTACAAGTCATTCCACCACAGTGGCAGAAAACCAGCCAAACAGGTGGCCATCACACCAGCCAGACATTCTTCTGTCCAAACTTCAGACAGCAGCTTAGCTGAAGTCACTGTGATGTCTAATCTTTCTCCAAAATATCACCTTTACTTGGAAAAATAGAAAAGGCAATATTCTACTCAGTTCTTAACAACTTGACAATGACATTGTTCCTCAATTTTTAATTCCCAGTTTTCAGTATAAGCATCTTCATCTCACCAATGCTTTAGGAAATTTTAATTTATTTACAAGTGGCCTATACATTTTCTTATATCGTGTATTTCTTCTAGAGGTGACGTTGACACAGAGCTATTGGTTGTGAGTTAATTTATCCCGGTTTTTTTGAGAAGTTTCTGAATGTTGAGATTGTTTAGTTGATAGCAGACTGAGCATGTGCAGGTGTTCCTGTCATATGAGTAGCAGTTTTGGAGTGTTGAGTCTAAATCCAGTTGTGTGAGAGATACAGAGAAGACAAAAGAAAAAAAAAAATTTTTTTTTTTTAATTCATTGCAGGAAAATTGCTACTGACCTTGAGAAAATGGTAAGAAAAATGAGTTCATGGGAAGTAATTTTTACTTACACACCATGTGTACTTCTGCTTATGTTACTGCAGATCTCTGTGAGGAAGTCAACATACACCAACATTTAATACACAATCTGTGAACTATTAACATTTAATTTAGGATTACTCAGTATAAACTCATTTTATAACAACAGTAATGAATGCTTTTTTTTCTGATTGTGGCAGTACTTGTTCTTCACTGTGCACTGACTGTAGGCTGATTGACAATTTCAAATGAAATACCAGTAGCCTAAAATAATGTATTCCCACTCTCAGCGTGTGCTTGAATATTCAAATCTGCAGATGTAGGAGTAAAACAGAAGACTAATAAGTGGGGGGAAAAAAAAAAAAAAAAAACAAAAACTAAATCTTGCTGAGATTCCAGGTGCCAGATGTTTGACATTGGCCCACCTCAATGAATGTTCTTTCGTGACATAATTGGACACTGTTATCTTCCCCACAGAAAAGCTTTAAATTTAAGATTCTAGTCTTGCAAATTCTTGTTTAATAGTAATTTACATGGAGTGGACAAATGAACTACTAAGCTTACCTATTTCAGCATTGCTAGATAAATCTTGAACACGTATTTCAAAAAGTTTCTTATAAAATTAGAAGTTCTGATTCTTAAAATCAGGCAGCTCAGTGAGGCTGATTTCTTCAATGTGAGCGTTTGGACTAGCTGCTTTGTGCATATGCCTCCACATGTCCAAATGGCTGCAACCACAATGTTAAGGCCATGTTATGTTAATATTGCACACTATATACATGTGTAACATGGGTTTAAGGGCCTGTTATCTGACCTGCATAAACAATTTCTTTGTGAAACAATTTAGCATCTGGCTTTACAGCAAGAATTAATTATTCATGTTCATTACTGCATTATTGTTGTGGATAAAAAAGGAAAACCCACTTCAAAATTAAGACAATTAATAGTTAAGAGCCTTACACTGTTTTTCTTAGCACAGAAGAATCTGTTATACTTACTGCTTCTGTTGTGTAAAATTTAGGTTACTCAACATGAGAAAAGAAATGTTCTTCCACCCTCTATATCCAATGAAGGCTGGTACCTGGAGAAAAATCTTGACAGGCTTAAATTTAATCATTCATGCACGTGGGGCATCTGTCAAAAGCTACAGCCTTCCTCACTGAAAATTAACTAAGGAATCTTTTTTCACATATTCAGGCTGTTGGGCTTCACAGAAGACCTCAGAAACAGTATCAACTGGCTGTAGAGATTCTGCAGACTCAATGGTCATGCAGCAAGTATAGAATGTGGGTCTTTCCAGTCCTTAGTTAATCTCCTCTCCAGGCAACAGGTGCCACTCTGTAAAAAAAAGGACAGGATTCAAGAAATACAGTGAGGTTGCCATGGTTTGCTTCTCTGGATTGTTTTAATCACATTACAAAGACTAATAAGGCAATGTGAGTCCCATAAAAATAATTTTCATCAGTATATTTTTTCACTGTCATAAATATCACACCTTTATGACTAATCTCTTCATCACAGAGAAAAAAAAGATTAAAATGCTGACCTGAAACATACTCTTAAGATTTATTGGCTTCTTTGACATATCAATATGTGAGCAGAATATGAATTGTCTTGCACAGTAAGAAAAATCCAGACCCTTTTTATTTCCTTCTCACTTCTGTCCTTCATTCTAGGTGTAGGATGAGTGAATGTTCAGTACATAGAGAACAAGCAAAATAGAGTTCATATTATCAATATATGTAGGCTGGCATAGCTCATCAGAATCAAGAGTTATTCCAGTTTACACTAATTTAAAAATCTGTCCTACAAGTAGTGTCAGTGGCAGAGCAGACTATGAATCACAGAATCACAGAATGTTAAGGCTTGGAAGGGACCTCTGAAGATCAGTTTACCTCCCTGTCAAAGCAGGTTCACCTAGAGCAGGTGGCCCAGGACTGTGTCCAGGCAGGTTTTGAAAGTCTCCAGAGAAGGAGACTCCACAGCCTCTTCAGGCAGCCAGTTCCAGTGCTCCGTCACCCCCACTGTAAAGCCGTTTCTCCTTATGTTTAGGTGAAACTTCCTGTATTCCAATTTGTGTCTGTTGCTCCTTGTCTTACCACCAGGCACCACTGAAAAGAGTCTGGCCCCGTCCTCTTGACACCAACCCTTTAGATATTTATAAGCATAGATAAGATCCCTTCTAGTCTTCTCTTCTCCAGCTACACAGACCCAAGTCTCTCAGCCTTTTCTTAAAGAGAGATGCTCCAGTCCCCTAATGCTCTTTGCAGCTCTCCATTGGACTCTTCCTAGTAGTTTGTTGTCTCGCCTGAACTGGGGAACCCAGAAATGGACACACTACTCCAGATGTGGCCTCACTAGGACAGAGCAGAGAGGGAGGAGAATTTACCTTGACTTTCTTAATGCACCCCAGGATAGCATTGGCCTTCGTGCCCACAAGGACACACTGCTTGCACATGGTTAACCTGTTTCCCACCAGGACTCCTAGGTCTTTCTCTGTGGAGTTGCTTTCCATCAGGTCAACCCCTAACCTGCACTTGTGCATGGGGCTGTTCCTTCCCAGATGCAAGACTCCACACTTGGCCTTTTTGAACACACACAAAATGGATTAAATGTTTTTCAGACTTTTTCTGATATTTAAAAATATAGTGAATTAGAAAGGAAAATGTTTCTGGACAATTTTTTTGTTGTTCTTAGTTATATTTCTGTGCATCTTTAATATAGAACTAAATGAAATTTGAAAATCAGACTAGAATTACAACAAAATAAAACAGAAAATCAGAACAGGGAGGTGGCAGAACTGCTGATGTAATAAGTCCTCCTCTGCAGCCATGATGAATGTGAAAACCAATCAAATAGGAGATGGCTAGTGTTCAATGCCCTAGATAGCCCTATGAAAACCTTATATAAACCAAGTCGTTCTTCTTTTTGTATAAACAGAACTACAGTGTTTCCTTGCTACACAGCTATGCCCAGTTTGGGTGATAGAATTACAAGTAGTCTGGGGAGAAAAACAGGAGAATAGTCAGCTTGATTTTTCTCAGGAATAAGTTGTGGGAAACCAAGAGATCTAATAAAAAGTAATGGTGTTGCCATAGAAAATGCCAAACTGACATTTTAGAAAGTTAAGCAGGGGTCGCAACATGGCACAGAGTGTTCCTTGTTCATAGACAAAGGTATGCATTCCAACCCTTGAAGTTACACCTAGTATAATTTTAAAATTTATTTCAGGTCTTGATCTCAGTGGTAGAAGAGACAGCCACAAGCTCAAAGAAGTCTGCAAAATCTGTTCCAGAAGTAGATAACAAGGGCAGAGAGCTTGAGCTGCCATGACAATGATGTTAGCAGGTCCTAAACTAACCAGCTTATAGCAAGACCAGTTTCTTGACTACCATGTAAATATATCTACAGCACCTGAAAAGGCCAACACAGTTATGACTTAAAAGCCATCAGGCTACAAAACAAGCCCTGTCTCATATAAGAACAGTTTTATATTTTACTCAGCTGTAGGTTTTTCATAATGTTATGTATTATGAAGATTCTGAACGGGAAAAAAAAAATATCATCTTGGGGAACTAAGTGATTAGGAATGATTAATTGATATTGCAAATTCTTTTCAGGGTATATAAGGGGAAGTTCAAGAGGTTTACATCTTTGGGTTATTGGAATACCAGTTCCCAGGCACATGAGTTAGCATATATATTTGCCTTATACAGTCCCATGTATCAGTGTATCCAGGAGAAATGGTAGAACAAAGGCAAGCTAAATGATCTGCAAGTAGTCCATGGGTTGTACGAGGCATGAGAATCCAAAGGAGAAATTGGATGCAAAAGGGTATGACGATGCCAGAACTCCTGTATCTTCAAAGCCCCACACCAGGTCCTGGCCAGTATGCTTTGCAAGGAAAAACAGCTGGAGAATGTGTGCTCTTCTACACTATTCTAAAAATCCCCCATTCTTTTTTACCCAGGATGAACAAGTCAAAAAAAATCTCCAAAGTGATAAGCTTTAGGAAGAGAGTATGCATGTCTCGGGAACGACCAGTTTACAAATAGAAAGAACAAAGAACCATGGAGGTTTACATCTATAAGTTTAACAATAAACTCCTATGCAATCCTCATAGTTAATCTAGACTTGTCAGTGTACTCAGTGTACTTTAATTCTTCAGTAGGAATGTGTATCAGCTCTCTTAGAACACACAACCTGACTTAGTGGGTTTGAAAATTAACAGTGTAGCATTCAGCTAACTTTTTTTCCTGTTCTTAAGAAATTTGCAGTTGTACATCTACAGGAAATGTGACCAGATGTCTTGAAATAAACATAATTCATCATTATTGCACTGACAGGTTGACTTTTGTTAACTCATTGCTATGAATCTGATGTGCTGAGAGAGTGTATGTCTCGTCTCTATTTCACAGGGGTCATCATCCAACCACTGATATGTCCCACACATGTTAAAGTAAGACCACCACAGACCTTTCTTCTATAATTATAATGCAAGGTAACTATGGTAACGATAGTTGGCAAATCTTGTCTTTTAAATGGCTTCAGTTACACAGGTTTTTATATCTTTTTCCCCCTCCCTCTTCCCACACACAATTTCTTCTTATTATAATAACAAGATATGGGTAACAATTGAAAGATCTATGGATCCCTGTCCTCGGCACTACTGAAGATCATTGCTTTATTGAGATTGACAATTACATTTAACCCAAAGTCAGCTTAGAATACCTTCATATGTTATGTCCTCAAGACTCGTATATCCAAGATTCCTGCTCCCTCATACCTTTACCATCTCAATACATATTCCCATTTTCAAACAAATTCAGACACTTTCCAGAAGCATTAGTGGGCTGAATCAGCTTCAGATCATGGTACTTCATGCATGTTTGCCATCTCCATCTTGGCATTAAAATGCAGAGAATTTTTCTTCTTTATACTCTGTATAACTATTGGTCCTCATATTCTCTCTGAGTTAAGAATAACCTTCAGGAAGGTTCAATTTCAGTAAAGAATGTTGTCATTTACTAGTATTTTGACCTAAAAGAAAGACTGTGTTTGACTCAAAGGTTTATGTTGCTCATGAGCTGACTGTCTGTGTTCACCCCTCTTCATGTCTTTTTTCTATTGACTTGTCTTTGATTTTGGCACGTTCTGAACAACCTGCTAATTATAACACTGGTGATGTGATCATAGTATGTCTGGCACTACTTGTTTTACAGAGCAAAACAGTACTTTGTTGCTCTGACTAGTTAGATGAGTTGTGTTTCTTCTATCCATCAAATCACTTCATTTTAATCATGATGTCAAGCTACATTTAGAAACTTGGGCTGCACATTACTTGCAGCCAAAAGTACAAAACTTCAAGAGCAGAGTTAAAGGGTTTCCTTTAAGAAAAGAAACATCGCTCTTCTAATTATAATAAGTAATGTTATCTTATCAGTTATCAGTACAATGTTATCAGTTCCTTGACTGTTGGAAGAGTAAGGTTTAAAAACAGATAAAAATAAAGCTAGAGTTGCAATATGCAAAGAGATATGGAAAAAATTAGATATGCAACTTGATCTGCTAAACTATCTCTATATTTGGGGTTTAAAAATGGCTTAAATCACAGTGATAAAATTGAAGTGGGTTAAAACACTGGAATCTATGGGCTAAATTCAGGTCTGATATAAATCTAGAATAATCCAACCGTAAGCAGTGGTGGTGTTCCAGATTTACACCAGCGTAACTGAGACCAGAATCAGCATCATTTATTAAACTGTAGAGGCCATGTTTGTCTCTCAGTATGTTTATTTAAGTCTCATTAGCTACTGAGAGGGAACTGTACACCTAATAGCCTGCAATGGATAGCAGGCATAGGAGCAGGGAAGTCAAAAGGATTTTCAGGGCTCAAGAAATGCAGTCTGTTGCCCAGGAGAGGGACTGTTGTCCCTCCCTTATTCAATTATCAGAACCATAGAAAAATAGCAATGGCCGCACACAGAGGGATTATGAAGTTACAATGATTATATCTGCATTTCCAGTCCATACATCACATTAAAATGCAGCTAAAAAGTTCTAGCTTGTTTTGATAGGACACTGCCAGCGAATAGTGCAGCCTTTTGAGAGGAAGTTCATCTCTTCTCCCACCTATACCTGTTTTATTCAGGCCTGTAGATATGTGTGTTCAAATGTGTAAGATCAAGGCCTTTTGAGAATGGGACAAGAAATATAATTTAGCAGCATCTTGACAGGCTCCATACTCTTGGATCATGCCACTATAATCACGTTTCTTAATAAAACAGAAATCATTTGATATCTGTACTAGTTACAAATACATCTACAGTAAAAAATAACCTTCTTTCTATTTGGAGAGAATCCAGGGAAATATAAAATTAATGAGCCTATGTGGCTATAAGCAAGACTCCAATTTGTCATGAAAAATAGTGCACAGCAAGTCCAAAGCATCTTATTTTGCATAGCACATACACAGAAATGTGAATTCCTGTATTTGGAAGGTAGGTCTCCATACACTGAAAATCATTCTCTCTGGACTTGATATGCATGCATATATTTTATGACACAACCTTAGCACTAACTGATAGTCATGACTTAGTCATAGCACTAATTCATGGAGATAAGGAGCTTTATATACCCATTTTCTTCTTGATCCTGAGATGATCAAGATGGCAGTCTAAAATGAGTTAACCAAAAGATCCCCTGTTACAAAAGATACTTCAGCACTGCTCTTTCTATTACACCAACCAAAAGATAACCCTGTGCTGAAGATTTGGAAATCTCTGAGGACTAAATTTTTCTCTATCTGAAACTTCACTATCCACTGCAACAAAAGTAACAAGTTCATTCTTTATTTGCTTATCACAAACAATAGATATGTCTAGGGAATGTACTTTTCCTTACTTAGCTTAGATTACTTTCGCTTTCCTCATACTGGCCATTCAAGAAGACCCATAGTTTATTTTATTCCAAGTAATAAAGTACACCAAATAATAGCATGCATGGCCATACTGAGAGTTTAAGTAAATATTCCTTGTACACATATAATTCCTTATGCATGAAAATTACCTGTAGACACAGAAGTGAAAATAAAGTCTTGCAGATGTAAATTCTTTAAGGAAGACATTTTGCTTTGTTTTTTTATACAAGCATCAAAAAGCCAAACCCCAACTTTCCTTTAATCCACTCATATTGGTAAAAGTTCTCAAAGCAATTAAATCTGCATATACATAAAGGTATTCTAAATCTTCTCTTCTCTCCAATTCCATTTAAAAAATATGTTTATAGGTATTTAAGGCCTCTCACAGGAAGTGGTGGAACAGATACATTTTGAATTCTCTTCTAGCAGGACCCACTGAGCACAGGATTCCTGAAAAGACCACCATAACTGACTCAGCTCAGGACAGACTTATGTCCATTCTAAGTCATGAACTAGCTGGGAAGAAAGGATTACTTTTTTTCTTCCCATTTCAAATTCTGTAATGAACACAATTCAGCTAATATGAGAATCTGGCCAGATGAGATAAAAAAGGCTTTTTAAAATACAATTTCTCTGCAAAATGATTTGTCAGGGGAAAATCTTCTCATAAGAGACCTTCCTAGATTAAAACCAGCATCATGTTTAATCCAATCTTCTTTTTAGATTTTTAAAAGCTGAAATGATGTATAATAATGAGAAAGATTATGCGCATCTGTGTGACATATAAAAATGTCAAAGCTAATATTTTGGTTTTGTAATAACAGCATGGTATATTAATATGAAGGTTGTGAGTCATCCACATCCTAAACATTTGGAAATTCCAGCCCAAATTTGTTTTTAATAACAAGAATTTTTTTTTTTTTGCATTTTTTAGAAATGGGGATGAGAATAATTCCCTTTCCTCTAGATTCTCGACTCATACTTCATTGAGTTGCTAAACATTTCCTGAGGCAGCCTAAGCACCTTCCACCTTCACTTAAACAAGAGCTGAAGGCACGCTGAAGTCTGCTTTCCAACTGGATTTTTTCACCTTCACTTTGACAGGAGTGGCATCAGCAGCCAGACAACTAAAACAACATAATTATTTTGCTGTCCTTTAGACAGTATTTCTGCTTAATAACTGGAAGTCATAAAGATGGAATTATTCCCAGGGAATGGATCTTCTGGTGTTACATGCAACACTCACTTTAGTAGTTGGATTGATGATTTACCATACTTCTTTCACATTGCCAGAAATGTAGTTGGAATAATGCAGGACTCATAGGCTTTAGGTTATATTTATCCAATTCTTGATTTGACAGTTTACTCAATATCAGAGATGCACAGATAATGGATGGCGAGAAATAAGATAAACTTGTTAACCTCAGTACCTACACTGTGCTTCTGTTACATTCATCATTAATTATTTCAGCCTTCATTAATTAGTTACTCGAGACAGAAACATAACATACAGTATGTCAGGTGCCCACGCTCAATACAAGCAGGTGGATGAGGCCTCACAGGACTGTGCTGAAGGTGTTACACAACCAGTGCATGGCTTCCTTGAGCAACTCCTGGTCTGCTGCATGGCATGTCGTTATATTATGTTACATGGCTAGTCTGTGCATGGCACTGCCAGAAAGATAAATAAATTTGGAACAGAAACATTTTCCTATTGCATTTATTACAGAAAGTTTACTGCCTCTGTGGTAAACTATTTCTTAGATTACAAGAAAATAGAACATAATCCAGGAGGAGACCTATTTTCACTGGAGTAGAAACAGGACACAAACCATCTAGAGTAAGCAGATATACTGAGTAGTTTTTCAGGCGTGTTTTCCTCTCACTCATAACTAATCCTTGATTAACATTACATTTTTAAATGGATGTTTTATAACCATAGCCCAAAGAAACACTTCAAACAGAATTTCCGGATTTACAGATATTTTGGAGCACTAACACAGAGCATATGAAGAGTTTGTTCTAATTAATTTTGAAAAAAATAATGCACAAGTCTTTCAAATAACCTTTAGACTTTCTCAGATTACTAGCAACTATTTTGGTTAACACTCCAAGACTTAACTAAGCCACCCATTTATTAAAAAGTCAAGCCAACATCTTTTAAACTAACAGTAGAGAAATGAGCCATGTTCAGAAGATCACCACCACTCACCTTTTGTGTTACCGAACTAGCATTTTGGAAATTAGTGCAGAAAAGATCAGCATTTTTGTACAGTGTCATTCTTAATATCTTTGAATGCCAAATATGAAAATGAAACCTTATCTGCCAGAATACACTGTGATATCAGTATCTCTCCAGTACCCTTAGGATCCAGTTAGAAGGAATTGTTTTCCCTGTAAAGTATGAAACACAGTAAAGGTTAAAGTGGTTAGTAGCTTGAGGTGACACATTTTTCAGACGTTCTGGATGAGATCCCCCTGAAATTCTATTCTAGAGGTCAAAGTCCTTTTTTTTTTTTTCTTATGGTAAATAGGTAGTGACTGGCTGAAGCACAAGAAAAACACCCAGGTTTATCAGGTGTTTCACAACTGTTTGGGAAATGTTTACAGCTTTATTTTAAGTGAGTTTGATGGTGGCTGAAGCTGGTGATCAAGCAGAGGGTTGGTAATGCAGAGTGCATTGTGAGTGAATGCACTGAAGGAAGAACAGCACCGGCTGGAACATAAACGATTGCTTGTGATTCTAGCAGAGGAACTTCAGTCATCCTTTAGTCAATGATGTTTATTATTAACTGTGAAGAATGAGCTTCAGGCAGCAGAGTGGGAAATCACTGTGGGAGCAGTGGAAGTAAATAGAGATTTTTGTCCACTCAAGATAGGTTCTTACTCATTTGAGATAGAAATTGATTTTTCTCCTGAATAGAATAAATTATATTAAATTCACTCTGGGTTCCTATAAATAATATAGTTGCTGTGCAGTTCTATTCCTTTCCTCTATCAGCCCTTTATTGCTCACAAACTAGTATGCAAAATAGGAGTGATATAGGAAGTATAGTTATTATGAAACAGTAAAACAAGAAAAATTTTCCTGACTGCTACTGTTAGCATAAGAAAACACAAGATGGTCTCTGCTTTAGTGATAGTGTCAGCAACTTACTACAATAGAAATAAGCTTTGGGAAGGTATCTTTGCTTTTTGCATTTTTCCTAAGCCACGTGTTATTTGCATCCCATCTACTCAAGTGCAATCCATGAGTCTTGGAGGACTTCCCAAACAACTCAGTAAAGTAAAAGCAAACTAACAAAGATGTTCCTTACCTTTCTTGAGCCTCTGTCCTTAGGAAGCATGAAAGTCAACTTGCACCTGTGCCTTGTTCAGAATCATTTTTCTTTTATGCTCCATTGTACTCTGAACAATTTCAGCTATAATATGGTACATTTGTTGAAAGTCAAGGTGACATAAAACAGTAAGCTTGTTTCGTAACAGATAAATCCTGTCCACTATCATGTCATATTAAAATTTTGGTCATCTACCTGAACTTCATAGACCTATTTAAATTGAAATTAACCACCTGACAAGATATTAGTCAGTGGAGAATAGATATCACGATCTAATATAATTCCAGTGATTTTATGTTATAACAGCTTTATTACATAAACTGTTTTAACTGTAAAGGTGACGCTCACAGCTAAAGTCTTGTATAAAAGTTTTTCAATTTGTTCCAAGCAAGAAGTGTAAATTTTGTTTCACTTTCACAACGACTAAGCTGCCATGGTGGAAGATATTCCAAAGCCATACAAAAGCCATAGAAATGCAAAAATTATGAGGGTCATCTTTAATATTTCTCAGTCATTCATCAGAAATTCAAAGGGGCCTTCCACTTTGTGTAAGCAAATACTGCAGTGACAGGAGTCACAGGGTTTGCCATGGCATGCTATAAGTGTACCTTAAGGCAGATGGTTCCTCTAAGTTTTGCACCCAAAATCATATGAGTTCTCATACTGGCATGTGGTTCTTTTACAAAAGAACAAAGCTGGATATTTATACAAAACTTACTACTTAGACTCCTACTGTCTACGGTTTCAGGACTTACAAGTCTCAATCTTTATACCAAACGCATGATCAGAATAAAAATATATCAGATGTGTCTTAAGCATGTGGTTAACGGGCACCATATAGGAAGTGGGATCACCCATGTTCTCAGGAGCTTCAATGCATGTTTTGTCCCTTGGTTCCAACTACAGCAGGAGAAAAGCGATCCTTAACAAGCACGAGGAGCACGGACAGAGCACATGTTATTGGGACACTTGTTGGTGCAGCCTGGTGCTAGGAAACAGTGACCTAAAAGTGGCATCAAAAACAGGAGCCTGAGGCTTCTCAGTCACTGCAGCTGCTAATGAAGAACCACAGAGCGGATAGAGGCAATAAGCAGTGATAGCCTTCAGAAGACCCATCAAACCTCCCACACTGTCCAAGTCTTGCAACTGACTCCTGGACAGCAATGTGATCTGCTCAGCCCCATTCATGCAGCACAAAGATAAGGTCTCCATCCTGTTGCAACATTCTGTGCCAGTACTGATCAGCCTGGTCTGTGGCTTGCTGACCAGCTGCTGGTGTCACTGAGCAGAAGACCACAGCTCTATGCAATAGCCAAGGATGTGTTAAGTAGAAGGGCATCTATACACAAGGGATAGTCCCAGGAATCACATCACATGCCAGCCCAAAGAGGCCAGGTATACCACAAGTCACACAACTCAGTTCCACATTATCTCATGTGTCAGTTGATAATAAATTCTCTCCTGAAACAGAAGGATGAAGGCTTGAGAAATGAGTTGTGCATGATAAAAAAAAAAAAAAAAAGTTGTCTTTTGCCTACAAGACACAGGCAAGGACTTCAGTGAAAGAAAGGAGTAAGGGGATCCCTTTAACAGTAACCACAGAAAGTCAAAACCTAAAAAAAAGCACCAGAGAGATGTCCAAAAGTCTTCTGGGAGGTATTTTTTCATCTTTAGAATAACAGATTTGATTCTCAGCCTAGCAAAAGTAGCCTCCCTCACACATAGAGAGATGCCTTACACTTTAAAAGGGATATGCTGCCCAGTTTTGTAAACGCCTGAACACCTGGACAGAGTGTCTGGCATGTAGCTGTGTGGATGTCAACTTGCCTGTGGCCACACATTAAACATATCTCAGCTTTCTATATTATTGAGGCAGAAATTTATTTTATTTTATTTTATT